>NW_019262241.1:45631-70945 GCF_002742605.1 Olea europaea var. sylvestris | reverse complement strand
ACCTCAGTTTCATCGAAACATCTCTCAATGGACTGAAGATATTCATCATCCCCAATCCACTCAACTTCAAGCCCTAGTTCACCCAACCCCACCCATGGGGAAAAACTCATTTGTCTTGGCTAGCGAGCACCACAATAGTCACCTCTGCCCATCATATCCTTCTCCTTAGTTGATCTCATTTATCCTATCCATCAATTCCATTTCTTCCTCACAACTAAAACTTTTAAAGAATTAAGAATAAATAATTAAATAAAGATAGATAAGTTCTCTTCAAAATCAATAGTAATTATAGTGGTGAAGCCATCCGGCGTCCCTACCTCCCAATGGGAGGGATTGCATGGTTAGGGTTTAGGGATTGGGGTTGGGTGCATTGAGAAGATGACTGTTTTTAATATGTTTTTAAATGGGTAATTGGCACAAAACGTCCCTACTTTCCATTTTCTTGGCGCTGAATGTCATTTTCATCAATTTTTGACGATTTTACCCTTTATTCAAATAAAACAAAAAGAAAAGAAAGGAAAAAAACTAATTGCAATCACATTCTCAAATTTTCTAAAAATTGCAAATGGTAACTTAATAATTACCATATTAAATAAATTGAAAAAAAAATCAAAAAAATTAAGAAAAAAATTTAAAAAATGGGTTTTCTTCTTCACCATACCTCACCCCACCCCACCCTACCCTACTATTCAACTTCCCCACCCCACCATATAAAATTTCTCTGCACAGCAAATCCTCCAAATTCGAAGCCCCATTACATTTCTCTGCACTTCCCTTCTTTGTACAAGCTCCTTCATTTTCATATCCAGTATCAAACCCCACTGTGCAGAGAGATGTAATGGAGCTTCGAATTTGGAGGATTTTGCTGTGCAGAGAGATTTTGTATGGTGGGGTGGGGTGGGGTGGGTGGGGTTGGTTTAAATAAAAATCAATTTTGTAGTAAATTTTAATAAAAATTAATGAAATATATAGTTAGAATCTTGAGTTCCATAAAATATCTGATTTTATTTAATTATTAATTCTGATTTAAATTTTAATTCACAGAGACTTCTTCACAAGATAGGTAATTAAGCCACTTTGTCACCCACAACTACTAAATCACCTCCCCTAAATTAAACTGGTGCTTGCTCTTGTACCAGGAGCCGTTGCGCCAGGTGTCAAAAGTCTGACTCATAGATAAGTAAACAACAAAAATGATAAATTAAAATTCATTTAATTTTCAGTGCCATTTCTAGAAAAAGATTTCCTTTAACTTTTATGTGGATTGGGCTTCGGGCTGTATGTTATAAACCAAAATTTCACACAGGCTGGATTAGGGTTACATGATTTTGTTTGCAAATTTTGTTAGGGATGGCAGCTGAGTAGAGCGATGGTTACCATTTTCTCCTTTTAGGATTTTTGGGATGCAGCCTGGGACTGAATCAAGATTTTTATTCAATGTTATTTTTATTTTTCAAGAATACTTTAAATTGAAAAATATAAAATAATATATAACAAAATAAAAGATTTTGAGCAGATTCGAGAATTAAGGACAAGGGCCATGCTCTTTGACCCTTCTCCATTTACAAGCAGCCAAATTTTAATTTTGATCAACTAATGGTTAATATTATTATTGACTGTAACTTAGATTTTCATCAACTATTTTAACTTAACCAAATACGAGCTTAAAGAGAGAGTGGGTTATGCGGATTCCAAAGATCGGGGATTTTCTACCATCTTGGCAGATTGAAAATGTACCATTGCAAAATGAACTGTCATTTTCTCCCAACTTTACGATTAATTTTCTTTCTTCTAAAAGTCGTTTACCTAATCAATTAATTATTGACACCTAAAATTGCTCTTAGCATTTTTTTTTCTAGCATCCTAAATTTGGTATATATAAATAACAGCAAAGTCATCTCTATCTTACATTGCTGTTATGTTTACTTCTTTGCATCACTCAGTTAAAGCCCCATATTTTTAACAATAACTCCTATATTGATTCAACATGAACTCTTATTGAATTGCTCGGTATCTATAGTTAGGACTTCGAGTCTCCTCAGGGCCACTGAGGTGAGTACTCCAAGCCGGTTGTAAACTTTATAGCTCATGGAATTAGTCGAGGTGCGCGTAAAGTTGGCCTGGACATCCACGATCATAATAATAATAATACTAATAATAATAAAATAAAATAAAATAATTCTGTAGTTAGGACTATATGAACGCCAGTGGTAGTGATGGCAATTTGCCCCGCCCCTCCCCGCCCCGCCCCGCCCCAAACCGAATGGGGCAAAAAAATCCGTCCCGTCGCGAGGCGTGGGGCGGAGCAAGGATGCCCCGTCCCGAACCCGTCCCGTGAAGAAAAAGTAAAAAAAAAAAATTAAAAATAATTTTATTTCTAGACAATTCATCCTTTAAAAACTTATTTTAAATTTGTATTTCAGGGCGGGACGGGGCGGGGCGGGGCGGGGTGGGGTTGCCCCGCCCCGTTGCCATCACTAGCCAGTGGCGAGAAAGTCAATATCTTTCGTATGAACACGCCCCGCTCCGTTGCCATCACTAGCCAGTGGCGAGAAAGTACACTAGCCAGTGGCGAGAAAGTCAATATCTTTCGTATGAACACGCCCCGCTCCGTTGCCATCACTAGCCAGTGGCGAGAAAGTACACTAGCCAGTGGCGAGAAAGTCAATATCTTTCGTATGAACACGCCCCGCTCCGTTGCCATCACTAGCCAGTGGCGAGAAAGTCAATCTCTTTCGTATGAACACGAATTCTAGCATTCCTCGTGCCTGTGCCTTAATTGACCAGCTACCAATCCTACTCATGTCCATAATTATTTGGATTTTGGATTATAAGTAGAGAAATAATTTTAATCAATTATATAGAAGGATGGGGAGAGAGGGATGGGTGGGACCAGAACCAATTCATTACCCTAAAAACAAAGGGCTCAAAAACAAAATGATTTGAGATTTAGGTGCACGAAGGAAGAACTGGGTGGGACCCGACATGCAGTTCACGTGATGAGCCGGTTTTCAATGGGTCCATCACATCCATCGACTCCCTCTCCATCCCGAATTCTGTCTAGAGGTGTAAATTGAGTCGGGCTGTCCTTTCATCCCTCTTGGAAAGCTATGTCCAAGAATGAGAGGCGTAAAATGTGCTAGACGGCCCCTTTGGAGATGCCGTGCTCCTGGCCTCAGGTACAGATCCAAGGGGCACAAGTCAAAAGGCAAGCATGCTGAGTGTCAGTTTTGCTGAATTTCTACAAGGCAATTCATTTATGGAGTCTTATTGTATGTTTTGCTCTCGCTTTTTCTAAACTTATTTTAACAGCATGTTTTTCCAAAAAATAATGTTACACATAAATCAAAAATTATTCCTTATTGTAAAACCAATTCTTTTTAAAAGAGTTTTTCAATTTCGAGATGCAAATTTCAGCTCACAGGTAAGAGCTGATCTTAGAGGCTCCTTTAGATTATATAATTATCCACTATCTATCCTGCTTGATAAGCACAGGGAAATTGAAATCGAGCAAGACTATACGAGTACCCAAAAAAACACACAATTACGGCCTAAAATGGTTTCCTAAGAAACCCTTCCGTCGCATGAAATTGATAAGAAACACTCCTAACCATCGTGTTGAGTTGATTAGATAAATCTTTCTATACCGTGAAAAAATAGATAATATGAAGTTCGACCCACTTCAAAGTAGAAGAAATACCAAAGTAATATTTTATTACACAATTGTTTTGTTTAGAATTACAACGAAAAATATTTAAGCACTAGATTATGCGACTGTTTGACAAATAAGACTTTTCGAAAGCTGTCTCTGGTTTTAAAAAAATGTTTTTGAATATATTTGAATAATTCTCTATAATTACTTCGTTCAACTATGCGCAAAAGTCCTAGCAAAAGTCCTACCAAAAGAGCTCATATATATTTTCTCATCTTCTTCATTAGCCCTAATCCGAATGACTTTTCAAATTTACCATACTACCCTCGCTCTTCTCCCATAGCACGCAGTACTGGCGAGTCAACCAGGGACAAACTCGGAATACAACTCTCCGACCGAGGGAACCCGATCTTCTTTATATTACCATCCCCTATGTTCTTCATCGGACTACTCGGCATCGACCTTAAAGACTTGGGACACTCCAAACTCTTCCTCAAAATCTGTCTCATGGCCGTAATCAAACGTGACGTCGGCTCCTCCGGCTGTCCTGATGGCCGGAATTTGTTGCAGAAGTTGAAATGTCGGGCCATAGCCTCATCCGGGCTAATCAATTTTTTACATCGCAAAATTTCGTCCTTTACAGCTTCAGCACAAAGCCCACAAATCCATTTTCCTTGGTAGCGAGCCCGAATTGTCTCTATGTAAGATAAAGTGCATTCCTCTGTCAGACCGCAGCAATTGCATTTTACAAAATCAACCTCAATTTGGCCATGGCCCGAAAATTTTGTATTCAATGGCCCGTTCGGAGCGTTCATCACCATTGAATCATTCATAATTCCCTGAACAAGTATAAATCAAATTGAGCACAAAATTCTTCAACCTTGGCCTCAGGGATGAAGAATATAAATCCAAATCCAACAAAATAGCTTCAATAATTCACTATACACTATAGAGAAAGAGAGACAGTATTGTATCGAATATTTTGGCTTCTCCTCCACAAATTCTTGTTCAGCTTAGAGAGAGAGGGGAAGACTTTATATATAGAGAGAGGGAGAAATTCTCACACAGTCCCCAAACAATACTATATTTCTTACTTAGGTCCCCATTCATTTCTCTGTGATATTTAGGTCCCTAACTGTTTCTTTTGATGCAAGATCAGAATTCGTTAACTTAGGAAATGGGACAAATATAACCATTCTCGATGAAGTAGGGACCTATCTTTGTATGGCTTGAGAAAATCTCTACATGCCTTTGTTACCTTTTGGGAGGTCTGCTCCACGTACGAACTAATTATTTTAAAATATTATTCGACTCATACATTCTAACATGTGGTTAAAGTTCTAACTCTTCTGAATTGATATCTCATTGAATGAGCGATATCCGGAGAAAGAGGCTTTCTTTGCCTTCCACCAAATGGTTGAATATCGTTCAACTTTAGGTCTAATAGTGACTTACAATGGACGAACTATATATATCAATCTATAAATCTATGTTTATGACGTGAAGATTGTTTGGTGTCTAAATTATGAAGTACAAACTATGAATGATGCTGGATTGATTTATCAAATTAGAGTAGTCGGCAAGTGAATTTTGACTAACTATTTATATTTAAATTGAAACTTAGGTAATTATCTTTCTTTTTGAGGTGAAGGGTAATATCTCGGTTTGATCGATGTCCAATTTGGATCAATTTTCGATATAATTTTATTTTTTTATACTATTTATTTTTAAGTTTTAAATGATTTGGTCTAATTTCAAATCACCATTGAAATGTTGAAATCTATTAAAAAATAAAAAAGAAATTGTTTTATAACGGTTTGGCTTGGTTGAAAATCATTTTGTTGACATGTCCATGTTGCATCTAATTGATGGCTTCAAAAAGGTTGTTTCAGCTTGCTTTTTCGATTTAACAATTTTTTCTGACAGTTCTGAAGATGATCATTTTTCTTATGAGTTTAGTCTACTTGAAAACCTGTGAAATTCCCAAACAAGGATGGATAATGTGGTTTTCAGGTGACCATTTAAAAGAAAATTGAATGAGTTCTATCCATTTGCCTATGCGTGTACCCAAAAAGAGGAAAGAAATAAATTTTGGGGACCCAAGTGAGACAAGTAGTAATGTTTGGGGGACTCTATGTCATAAATTTCATTTTCATTGTATGAAAGCAGGCATTCAATTGTTTGAAGTTGGGAAGTGGGGTAAGGGCGGCGTGGTGTAGCGGGGGGACACGTCATCAAATTTTGCTGTCAAGTAAATTGTGGCTGCATAGACTATAGTATAAGATGTGCCAGCTCTTTATTTAGATGTCCGAATTTATTTTTTATTTTTTTTAAAAAAAATTGCTTTTATAATGCCATGTTATCCAATGGTTGGTCACCACGTGTTCTCCACGATGTCGGTTGAACCATTTTGTATTAAAATATTAATTAAGAAAATAAGTGGGCTGATTAAATTTGTGGAAATCAGGTTAGACTAATTAATTAATTGGATTCACACATCATTAGCCAACCATCTCCACCTAGTATGTATTTCTTAATGTCCACAAATTTGTTAGTTTAGAGTCTGTTTGAGAGTGATTTTGAGAATTAATTTTTTGATCTTTAGGAGAAAAGTGGAGTCCATCTGTGAAAGAAGAAGTCAAATATGACGGCTGAAATTATGAAATAACGGTCAAAAAATTAATTTTTTGATCAAAAAATCGCTTCCAAACAAGCTGTTAATGTTAAATTGATGTCAATGTAAGAATAAATAAGGAATATTCTAATCATACAATTTATTTAACAAAGTTTGGTGGTGAATTAATTATACTAGAAAAATTTGAAACGACTTTGTTATTTTATTACCATCAACTTGTTCGTGGAAAGAGAAAGAAAACAATTCTGAAGGTTTATTAATTATTGAGTAAATGAATATCCTACTTGATTTTCCTATTAAAAAATAAAAACGTTATTGTAACGTAATTCCAATTTTTATGTTTATTTAAAGTGGAAAATCAAAATGTTTGTTGAATTGAAAAATAACCCGATTATGGTCATTTACAAGTCTTACAGACAGAAACAAATGACTAGTCAAAATTGCTTTTTATTCCTAATAACTGGTATATATTCTAGAAAAATATGCACGTACAGGTGTAGGTTTCATAGAGGGGCCCTCACTGTTTGGAAGCGAGCCCCACATGTATTTAAAATATATATGGAGCCCGCCCCCAATTGTTTCTTGCCTGACAGGGATGTGAACAAGTCCTTATACCTATGGAATAATTCTCCCTGTTCCGGCTTGGGGACAGAAAGAAAGACAGGGGCACCACATGATGCCCCCCTATTGGAGGGGAGCTGGCCAGGAGCAGGCGCCCCTGTCCCTGGCCCTGTCCCAAACCCGGGACAGGGAGCAGGGCTCATGCCTATAACTTCTCTCATATATTTTCCATGTGATAAGCATTTCTAAGACTTACTACTACTTGGATAATATCCCTTAGTTCTATAATGATTTTTTTTTTTTAATTTATCTCAAATTATATGTCACTTTCATTACTGGTAGGATAGTTAATTTCTTAATTTTATAGTATATTCATATTTAGTTATTGTTTGGTGTTCATTATTTTTAAAATACATTTTCTTTTTTATTTTGAATTGTACATTTTTCAATAAAATAATATTATACACAAACTTAAAATTTTTCCTTGTTTCTTAATAACATATTGTCCATTAAATCACTATTTCAAAATGCAATTTTGGCAAGAGAATGAGGGCTCTAACATGCTCTAAATTGAACTATTCATATTTAAACAATTATTTGATTTAGAGGTATATTAGATATAATGTAAGAAAAATTTATATTTCCAATTTATATTAAATATACTTTTTTAATTTTAAAAAAATGAAAATAAGTCTATCTTTGTAAGACTGAGAAAGTATTACATTACATAGTACTTGTTTAATAAAATCTTGTTACGATTTTATCAACTTTTTAATTGATTAAAAATTTTAATTTTAGTTACACCTTTCTTGTAAATTATAATTTTTATCAATTTTTGTAATCATACATTTAATCAACTTTAATCAAAATCTACTAAATGTTTCATGAAAAATTGTCAAACAAGTCCTTGAAAATTAATTATTCACTTTTAACTCCTATATTATAAAGTCATGAGACCTTGATCACTTCACACTCGTTTTCACCCAAAATCTTATAAAGGCATTTATAAATTTACTTCCCCGTTCACATGCTTGTCTTATTTTTTCATGCAAGAAGAGTAGTTGGTAAGTTAGTAGAATGATCAGAAAGTAAGTAAAAATGTAAAGCTATATAGACGTGTTAAATAGTATTTTAATTAGTAAGTTAGGTTGTAGGATAAAATTATATGAGTAAAAAAAAAATATTAAAAGCTTCTCTATTTTACAATTCTATTATGTCTAAAATTACGTGTCAAAGGATTGTGAGTCATTATAAAATACTGAATTATTGTAATAAACTATAATTGTTCAAAGGGAATAATTCCACTCCCATACCTAATGAAAGCTTTGCTTGATAAGAATTAGACAATACTAGTTAGCTATTACACGTTTGATAAAAAAAAATGGCTAACATGTGAATGTTCATACGAATTATTCGGAGGAACGAATATGAATCATGGAATTGAAATGGACAATAATTGTTAGTTATGTGTCACTATTTGATGTTGGCAATGCTTAAAATAGAACATAATCTTACAATCAATCAACCCGAAGTATAATGTTTTTTTATGTCAATTATTTAGAAAGGCTTTTGTTCTAATGTTCTCTTCACTCTATCGACATATATATATACACACACACACATATATATATATATATATACACACACACATATATATATATATATATACACACACACATATATATATATATATATACACACACACATATATATATATATATATACACACACACATATATATATATATATATACACACACACATATATATATATATATGTGTGTGTGTGTATATATATATGTCGATAGAGTGAAGAGAACATTAGAACAAAAGCCTTTCTAAATAATTGACATAAAAAAACATTATACTTCGGGTTGATTGATTGTAAGATTATGTTCTATTTTAAGCATTGCCAACATCAAATAGTGACACATAACTAACAATTATTGTCCATTTCAATTCCATGATTCATATTCGTTCCTCCGAATAATTCGTATGAACATTCTATATATATGTGTGTGTATATATATATATATATATATATATATATTATTTTTTAGGATGCATTCAAGAGACAGCATGCAAATGGGATTAAAATTTTTATTTAATTAATTTTCGAAAGAATCCTGTGGCACCACAAAAGGATTCCTATTGAGGTTTCCAACCTAATGGTCTCCATTCTGCTCTCCCTCCCTTTTTCTTTTCCAACTTCAATAATCTTCCCCTATAATGCAAATGAGGATTAATTTTACACATTAATTTATAATCTTATGGATAGTTCTTAACTCGATAATGATCCGTTTAACTATTGACCTGATAGTTGAACCACTGACCCACTAATTCGATGCTTTCACTGGGTATGGTAACTATGATTGTTCATGTTTTGAATGAATGAGTTCTTTTTAAAGGATTAAAATCAAATCGAATATAATAATATTTTTTTCCATTGCTTATCATAATTCAACTTAAAATTATGTATTATTACTTTTAATTAGGATTTTTTTATCCTTATATTATTTGTAACTTACAGAATTCAAGATATATACTTAAATTTATTTCATTCGTAGAAATCTTATCTTACCCTCTTAATATAACTCTAGAGATGAGTACGTACTGTATCTTTCTTTCTTGTGTATTATCTATCTTTATTTTGTCTAACATGCTCAATCATTCATCCACTACAATGCTATGCTTGTATATAAATGGACATTTGTCGAATAGGATAATTGGGCATCATCAAAATAGGATTGGCTCATCAAAATCAGAGTGATAAATTTTTAACCACGTGTGGATTTTTTTTTTTTTAAATTATAAAAAGTAAAGTACACATGAGAAAATAAAAGGAGGGGTAGAAAGAGATGGAAACAATTGGATTGCAGGAGTTGTTGCTCCCATAATGACTATTGACACAACTGTATAGGGCATAAAATGGCAACCTCATACTTTCGAGACACAAAGAAAAGGGAAAAAAAAAATGAAGACAAAGTTATGTTGTCTTCTTTTATCAAGGAAAATGAGAAAATTCAATGATTTTAATATTACATAATTTGATAGAGCAAATAATTCTATATTAGAATTATTTTATTCGACGTGTTACTATCCAACCATTTTCAAAAATTTCATGTCAATATATTTGTGTCAAGTCATGTCTCTATTCTTTATTTTTAGTTGGAAGTCCTCTAATGGGCTCGAATGCTGCTGTGATTTATCTTGTTAATAATCTAGGAATAAAATCAAAAATTATCTTCATTGGTCAAGAGATAGTGTTCAACTTCAACTTTACAAGTATTGTAATTAGCAAACGAGTTTCACTAGAGTTATTTTGTTTAGTTTGACTACTTGCAACTCTAAAACCATGCGAAACACTGACAATTCCAATAATGTCCACTTACGTCTTAGTAACCAATACAATGAAATTCATCAAAATCTTATTGTATTTTAGCAATTTCGATGGGGAAACTAATTTATAGTTTTGTTTATGACTTATTGACACAAAATTCTCTATACCTTTGTCCATATTACGAAATACCACATATACTTTGATTTTGGCAAAAAAAAAAAATCACTATATAATATTTGAGGTGCGAAAGGCTCCATTTTCTTCATTTTTTTAATAAATCTTTGTGAAATGATGAATATATCATCCTATTTAAATAAGAAAAAAATAATGATAATAATTTCAACTGTAGTCCCAAATTTTTTAAAAAAGTGCAAACGAGTCACAATTAAAATTTTAAATTTTAAATTAAAAAAAAAATCCCTTTCTTTCCACTATTAGGGTCCACTTATAGAACGTTTGTGTCAAGGTCCTTCACTTGTATTATATACTTAGTTATACAATGTTTTTTGTATTGTAAAATGGATTTTTTTATTATTATTATTTTTTTTTGGGCTAGTCTATTGTAGAGACACAACCACAAACGAATAGACATAAGTTATTTCATTTGGGAGCTTCATTGAAATTAAATAAAGATCTTTTTCGTGGCTATAGTCTCCTAAACAAATATTATATAAAAAAAATATCATATAAGAAAAATTGTGAAAATTGCAATAATGTTATGTCTCATTCATGTAAAGAAATGGAGAAAGAGAATTTATTCTTTCTTGTTTTGTGGAGATTAAAATAGTTTTTTTTTATTAAATTTTGATAAATAGTTGATGAAATGTATTATTGAAATGTAATGAAATTCATGAAATATGTGATTAAAATTAATTATTGATTTTTAACTTAAATAAAAACATATATTATAATTTCTATCAATCAAGGCTATATGTTTTTAATTATAAATTTATAAAGGGGTAACTATCTATTTATATTTTTGTTTATTTAAATAAAAGCCAATAGGTAAGATCCACTTGTACGACATTCACTGGTTTTACACACTGTTTTTGTGATGTAAAATGTCTGAACAATAATGCTATTAGTACAAAGATGAATGGCAAAATAGGTTGACAAAGACACATGTACGGCCGAAATCACGTCTTTCGAACGGTTGAGATTTTACAATACCCAAGTGAAAGAAATTGAGTTGCATTAATTCCTCCAAAAAGCTGTAAATGACAGTGAGCTCACCTCTTGTCCACACCACAACATTTTAGCCGGGATTTTACAAGAACCAAATGGGACTTTTGTTGCGAAACTCCACCAACAATCGGTAATAACAATAAAATCTCCATTTAAAAAAAAAAGAAAAGGTTGAACCCTAACCTTGAGGGGCGGGGCGGGGCGGGAGCTTTGTGAGGAAAGTAAATCGCGGGATGTGCCCCCAACAGGTCAGAGAACAAGAGTTACCTGTACACTGTGCATACAAGGAGTCCAATTCCATGTCTCAAGAATCGAATCCCCACACTACAATTGCCACCAAAGCGTGAGATAACTTCACTCCTATCCTTTACACCATTGGACTATGCTCCGAGGGGGCGTAAAATCCCCTTTTTGCTCCATGAAATTGAAGCAAAAAATTTAACATTTCGAGCAACATAGTGTAGCAAAAATCAAACATTTTTAGCTTTTTGCTCCATGAAATGTTGTGGTGTGGTCAAATAGGTTGACAAAGACACGTGTACAACCTAGATCACGTCTTTCGAACGGCTGAGATTTTACAACACTCAAGTGAGAGAAACTGAGTTGCATTAATTCCACCAAAAAGCTGCAACTGACTGTGAGCTCACCCTTTGACCACACCACAACATTTCTGTCGGGTTTTCACAAGAAAATTGAAATGTTGGATTCTCGTTTCTCTTAGCTTCACCACCGATTTTTGAATTTCCACTTTTTAGTAGGTTATGTATTAGTCCACTTTTTAGTAGGTTATGTATTCATGAAATATTCGAACATTCCCGGACCAGAAAATTATAATTTGTGAGAAAATCAATGAAGTGCAGGCTTTGAGATCCAAACACAAACTATGCCTCGTTATATGATGATTACTCAACATATAACGGCAATTTATAATCAATGGTAGCACATATGGGTTTTACACCCTAAGAGATTACTAACCATCCAACAAACTCACAAAATAGGATGAAGTACGAAACATAAATTATAACTATGAATCATTATCTCCTCCAAAGGTTTTTAATTATAACTATGAATTCATATTTTCAGAGACGCAAATATCACATCTTTTCCAAATATTAATCCACTTTTCTCTTTGTTTTTTTATTTTTTGTTAGAATGCAACAAATAGCATTTTGTATCTTTTTCCTCCAACAAAATTATTCTAAAACTGCCTCATCAACAACATAAAACAACCTCCCACTTACTAGTAAAGTGAACCCATCATGAATTTAACGAGTAATCTTCAATAGCATAGAAACGAGAATTAACAGTAAGAAGTTAGAGAACTTCAAGTCAAAAATATTCTGGCCACTTAGAATTAATAAAAATATATTGCCAGCCTCAAAGCACATTGGATGAATATAATCTATCTTTCGAGCACAATACTAATAACACTTCATATTGCATATGAATATTACCTTAGAGCCACAATTCTAGGATCGTTATTGAACAAAAGCTATGCCGTAGTTACAAAGTATACAACTACAATATGAACAACATTAATAACACTTCAACTGCCCATATCAAAAATGAAGGTGAAAGAAATAATCCCATCAATACATTGTCTGTTCGCTTGAATTCAAATGGTCCCACCATGACGCGGTAAATATGAATAGATGTATGGGATCGCATGACCTAATGTGCAAATCAAAACATCCTTCGTCGAACTCCTCTTTCTAATTGGAAAACCCACGGCATAAGCATATCTTGCATAAAAATCGTACACTTCTTTTTTATCCTTGAACTGCATATCGACCTCAAGCTCAGCAAAATCATCTCTTCCTACAGTTTCCTCTTCCACAGTGTTTACATTGTCATCCAAAATTTAGAATGCTAGCGATCTCTGTAGATTTTGAGTTTTCTGTTAGCCTCACATTCAAATTATTTATAGCATTTTTTTCTCACACAAGTATTATTATTATTATTAAAGTAAAACAACACATGTATCTTCAATTCCATAATGCCAGAAATTATTATTATTATTATTATTATTATTATTATTATTATTATTATTATTATTATTATTAAAGTAAAACAACACATGTATCTTCAATTCCATAATGCCAGAAATTATTATTATTATTATTATTATTATTATAATTTTTTTTTTTTTTTTTTTTTTTTTTTTTTTTTTTTTTTTTTTTTTTTTTTTTTTTTTTTTTTTTTAAAAAAATTTTTTTTTTTTTTTTTTTTTTTTTTTTTTTTTTTAATCTGTCTCCAAGTTTTCAAAAAATTTCAGCCACTACAAAAATAATTTCAGCTCAACATAACCAAGAAATTCCAACCTTCAAAACAAAAGTATCCACACCTTGTGTTGCCGGGGTTGGAGTAGAGAAGATGGACCGGAGATGCAAGCTCCGATACCACGTCAATGCTACGTCTCTCGCTACTTGCCCGTCGGATTTTTGCTACATTATGTGGGGAAAATGTTGGATTTTCGCTACACTATGTTGCCTGAAATGTTAAATTTTTTGCTTCAATTTCATGGAGCAAAAATGGGATTTTACTTTTATTACCGATTGTTGGTGGCGTTTGGCAACTAAAGTCCCACTTGGTTCTTATGAATCCCGACTAAAATGTTGTGGTGTGGACAAAAGTTGAGCTCATTGTCATTTGCAGTTTTTTGGTGGAATTAATGCAACTCAATTTCTCTCACTTGGGTGTTGTAAAATCTCAACTGTCCGAAAGACGTGATCTCGACCGTACACATGTCGTTGTCAACCTATTTTGTCATCCATTTTTGTAATAATAGCATTATTGATGTCTGAAAAATGTTAATAAAAATTAATGAGGTGATGGGACCCTATTTGAGTTTCATTATCTAAAAGAGTAGTACTACTTATACATAATTGCCTATCAATTGTTAAATTATTGTATAGGTTGAGGATGTAGATAATATTAATTGCTCATTTTATTTCCTTCTCTCTCTCTCTCTCTTTTCTACATCATCAATTCTTAAATAAATCATTATATACAAATAACATTATTTCTGTAAAAATTCATTTTTAACCATATATTTTTCAAATAAAAATATTTTGAACATAAACTTAATTTTTTTCTTACTTTTTTATCACGCATTCGCCCAAAAATTTGTTATTAAAAAACTTATTTAAAAAAATAAAAATGGAATCAGTTATAAATGTTGTCATTAATGCCATAACTGTTGTGTAGGGTAGGTGTATGAAGCTCCCAAATCAAAATTATTGAGCCCTCATTTGACCTCCTTTAAATTTCATTACATTAAATTTCATTTTTTCCTTTCTTATTTTCAATAACACAATCTTACATAAAATAATATTACACGTAAATCGAAAATTTTTTCCTTCTTTTTCAACCACTCATTTAAAAAAAAATACTATTCCATCCACTTTCATTTATAAAAAATGGGGGGCCAAACGGGGGCTAAAGGAAGCCATTTTTGATATTTTAGCCCCTATTTGATAGACATTTTAATTTATATTTTTTTTATCAAAGTTAATATTAATAATTAATTTTAACCACATATTTTATATGTCTCACAACTTTTTAGTCATATATTTCATTAATTTATATCAAAATTTGCTGAAAATCTTTTTTTTAATAAAT
Organism: Olea europaea var. sylvestris; assembly: GCF_002742605.1. Classification (NCBI taxonomy): domain Eukaryota; kingdom Viridiplantae; phylum Streptophyta; class Magnoliopsida; order Lamiales; family Oleaceae; genus Olea; species Olea europaea. Next base: position 55,952 of record NW_019262241.1, on the reverse strand, counting down.
TTTTAATTTTTTCTACCAAAATATGATTTTTTTTTCGAGAATCGAGTAGGAAACAGATATTGGTTGAGCAGGAATATGATTTATTATAATCTTAAAAATATTGTGGTGCATATTAACAAATGTTAGATCTTGAAGCATACCAGATTTATCCATTAAAAAAACTTATTTTAGATTTACATAATCTTCCAAAATATTATGCTGTATGTTGAAAAAATGTTACATCCTGCTGCATATTATGCAGGCTCATTCTTCTAAAATTCATTTTTCTTCAGAATTCATTTTCAATCAAAATTCTTCTAATAAAATTATTTTATATGTAAATTCAATTTTTATTTTTTAACAGCATATTTTCCGAAAAAATCACTATTAGAAAACTCATTTTTACAAATAAGTGGGCTCATTAAATTTGGGGAAATCAGGTTAGACTAATTAATTAATTGGGTTCACACATCATTAGCCAACCATCTCCATCTAGTATGTATTTCTTAATGTCCACAAATTTGTTAGTTTAATGTTAATTTGATGTCAATGCAAGAATAAATAAGGACTATTCTAATCATACAATTTATTTTACAAAATTTGGTGGTGAATTAATTATACTAGAAAATTTTTGAAACGGCTTTGTTATTTTATTACCATCATATTGTTCGTGGAAAGAGAGAGAACGATTCTGAAGGTTTATTAATTATTGAGTATATGAATATTCTACTTGATTTTTCTATCAAAAAAATAAAAACGTTATTGTAACGTAATTCCAATTTTTATGTTTATTTAGATTGGAAAATCAAGATATTTGTTGAATTGAAAAATAACACGATTATGGTCATTTACAAGTCTTTCTAACATAAACAAATGACTAGTCAAAATTGCTTTTTTATTCCTAATAATTGGTATATATTTTGGAAAAATTTGCATGTAAAAGTGCAGGTTTCACGGCCCCCTCACTGTTTGGGGCTGGGACCCACATTTTTTTTAAAAATTGTGGGGCCCGCTCCCACTTTTTTCTTGCCTGACAGGGACTTGAACAAATTCTTGTAAGGGAGAAAATGGGGGCTCTAACATGCTCCAAATTGAACTACTCATATTTAAACAACTATTCGATTTAGATCTATATTAGATATAATGTAAGAAATATTTATATTTCCAATTATATTAAATATAATTTTTTAATTTTAAAAAAATGAAAACAAATCTATCTTTGTGAGACATGGGAAGTATTACATTACATAGTACTTGTTTAATAGAATCTTGTTAGAATTTTATCAACTTTTTAATTGAATAAATTTTAATTTTAGTTACACCTTTCTTGTAAATTATAATTTTTATCAACTTTTTAATCAAACATTTAATCAACTTTAATCAAAATCTACTAAAAATTTCATGAAAAATTGTTAAATAAGTCCGTAAAAAATTAATTATTCACTTTTAACTCCTATATTATAAAGTCTCGAGACCTTGAGCACTCCATACTCGTTCTCACCCAAAATTTTATAAAGGCACTTATAAATTTACTTCCCCATTCACCCGCTTGTCTTATTTTTTCACTCAAGAAGAGTAGGTGGTAAGTTAGTAGAATGATCAGAAAGTGAGTAAAAGTGTAAAGCTACATAGACGTGTTAAATAGTATCTTAATTAGTAAGTTAGGTTGTACGATAAAATTATATAAGTAAAAAAAATATTAAAAGTTTCTCTATTTTACAATTCTATTATGTCTAAAATTACGTGTCAAATGATTGTGAGTCATTATAAAATACTGAATTATTGTAATGGACAATAATTGTTCAAAGGGAATAATTCCACTTCCATACCTAATGAAAGCTTTGCTTGATAAGAATTAGACAATACTAGTTAGCTATCACACGTTTGATAAAAAAAATGGCTAACATGTGAATGTTCATACGAATTATTCGAGGGAACGAATATGAATCATGGAATTGAAAAGGACAATAATTGTTAGTTATGTGTCACTATTTGATGTTGACAATGTTTAATATAGAACTTAATCTTGCAATCAATCGACCCAAAGTAAAATGTTTTTTTATGTCAACTATTTATTCTTTGTTAGTACCATTTTAGAAAACTTTTTGTTCAATGTTCTCTTCACTTTATCGACATTCCATCTTGTTTTTTTTTCCTTTTTTCCTTTTTTTTTTTTAAATTTACTTTAGGATGCATTCAAGAGACAGCATGCAAATGGGATTAAAAAATTTATTTAATTAATTTTCGAAAGGATTCCTATTGAGGTTTCCAACCTAATGGTCTCCATTCTACTTCCCCTCCCTTTTTCTTTTCCAACTTCAATAATCTTCCCCTATAATGCAAATGAGGTTAATTTTACACATTAATTTATAATCTTATGGTTAATTCTTAACTCGACAATGATCAGTTTAACTATTGACCTAACAATTGAACCACTGACTCACTAATTCGATGCTTTCACTGGGTCTAGAAACTATGATTGTCATGTTTTCAATGAATGAGTTCTTTTTAAAGGATAAAAAATTAAATCAAATATAATAGTTTTTTTTACATTGCTTATCATATTTCAACTTAAAATTATGTATTATTACTTTCAATTAGGATTTTTTTAGTCTTATATTATTTGTGACTTAAATTTATTTCATTCGTAGAAATCTCATCTTGCCCTCTTAATGTAATTCTGGAGATGAGTACATATTGTGTCTTTCTTTCTTGTGTATTATCTATCTTTATTTCACACACTACAATGTGATTATTGTACATAAATGGACATTTGTCGAATAGGATATTTGGACATCATCAAAATAGGATTGGATCATCAAAATTAGAGTGATCAATTTTTAGCCACATGTGGATTTAAATTTTTTTAAATTATAAAAATTAAAGTACAAATGAGAAAATAAAAGGAGGGGCAGGAGGGGTTCCTCCCATAATAACTTTTGACACAACTGTATAGGGCATAAAATGGCAACCTCAAACTTTCGAGGCACAAAAAAATAAAAATAAAAATAAGATAAAGTTGTGTTGCCTTCTTTTATCAAGGAAAATGAGGAAATTCAAAGATTTAAATATTACATTAATTTGATATAGCAAATAATTCTATATTATTTTAGTCCACATGTTATTATCCAAACATTTTATAAAATTTCATGTCAATATATTTGTGTCAAGTCATGTCTCTATTCCTTATTTCTAGTTGGAAGTCCTCTAATGTAGACGACTATGTTACAAAATTGAAAAGTTGAAAATTCAGTCTCTTTGTACAAGACTAATAGGCAAGAATGCTGCTTGTTTTGTTAGTAATCTAGGACTTGTTCAACTTTCGAAGTATTGTAATTAGCAAATGAGTTTCACTAGAGTTATTTTGTTCAGTTTAACTACTTGCAACAAGTCACAATTAAATAATTAAAATTAAAAAAAAAATCCCTTTCTTTTCCATTATACAATTTTTTGTCTTGTAAAATGCCTTTTTTTTTTTGGCTAATCTATTTTAGAGACACCACCACAAACAAACAAACAAACATAAGTTATTCCATTCGGGAGCTTCATTGAAATTAAATAGAGATCTTTTTTGTGACTGCATAATCTTACAGACTAATATATGAAGGTTTTGACATGTAAAGTTGTGAAATTTACGTTCAAATTTTGTCCTATGGTCTCTTGAAATCACATGTATAATAGTGAAATTAAAGTTCAAAAATATATCCTATGGTCTCCTAAACAAATATTATATAAAAAAAAATATCATATAAAAAAAAAAAGAGTGAAAATTGCAATAATGCCCACTTGTGTCTCATTCATGTAAAGAAATGGAGAAAGAGAATTTATTATTTCTTGTTTGGTGGAGATTAAAATAGTTTTTTTATTAGATTTTGATAAAAAGTTGATGAAATGTAATGAAATCCATGAAATATGTTATTAAAATTAATTATTGATTTTAACTTAAATTATAATTTCTATCAATCAGGGGATATATGCTTTTAATTATAAGGGTTAACTATTCTATTTATATTTTTGTTTATTTAAATAAATGCCAACAGGTAGGATCCACTTGCACGACATTCACTGGTTTTACACATTGTTTTGTGATGTAAAATGTCTGAAAAATGGTAATAAAAATTAATGAGGTGATGGGACCCCATTTGAGTTTCATTATCTAAAGGAGTAGTACTAATTGCATTCAAATTGTTAAATTATTGTTTAGGTTGATGATGTAGACAGCACTAATTGCTCTCTCTCTCTCTCTACATCATCAATTCTTAAATAAATCTATACACAATGATATATAAATAATATTATTTATCTAAAAATTCATTTTTAATCAAACATTTTTCAAATAAAAGTATTTTGAACACAAACTTAAATTTTTTCTTACTTTTTTATCACACATTTCGCCAAAAATTTGTTATTAGAAAATTATTTTCAAGAAAATGGAATCAATCATAAATGTTGTCATTAATTAACTGTCGTGTAGGGTAGGTGCATGAAGATCTCAAATCAAAATCATTGAAGGAAACCATTTTTGATATTTTAGCCCTATTTGATAGACATTTTAATTTATATTTTTTGTCAAAGTTAATATTAACAATTAATTTTAATCACATATTTTATATGTTCCACAACTTTTTAATCGGAGATTTCATTAATTTCTATCAAAATTTGCTGAAAATCTATTTTTTTTTTATAAATTTTTAATTTTTTCTACTAAAATATGATTTTTTTTCCCTGAATTCGATTAGGAAACAGATATTCGTTGAGCAGGAATATGATTTATTATAATCTTAAAAATATTGTGCTGCATATTAACAAATGTTACATCTTGTAGCATACCAGATTTATCAGTTAAAAAAATCTTATTTTAGATTTACATAATCTTCCAAAATATTGTGCTGCATGTTGAAAAAATGTTACATCTTGCTGAATATTATGCAGGCTCATTATTCTAAAATTCATTTTTCTTTAGAATTCATTTTCAATCAAAATTCATCTAATAAAATAATTTTGTATGTAAATTTAATTTTTATTTTTTAACTGCATATTTTCCAAAAAAAATAAATAAATAAATAAATAAAAATATATATATATACACACACTATTGTAAGACACATTTTCACAAAACATGAAGCTCAAATATATCCATAACCTCAATTGTTGCCTTTGTCTGTAAATTTGTGTTGTGACAACAATTTGGCAGAAGATAAATGATGCGCCCGACGAAATGTTTAATTTGTTTATCTCTTCAACTTTAGAATTTGTGCACTTTAAGCAATATGAGCGATCTTACAATCAAAATTTATCTTTTACATAGTTCGTGTTAAACATGATAAAAATTAGTGCATACCATACAAAGGAATTTACACTTTCCGAGTTCAAAGACAAATGTATCATTATATAAACGATCTTATTCCATTGTATATAAGCCATCATATTTTTAGTTATATTTCTAAGATTAAAATTTTCGATAACCTAAATGAATAAATTGCTAAAATATTAATGGGTATTTCGGAGGATAATCCTTGTGCAAAAAAATTTCGTTCTTTGCGTGTTGTTCCAAAATTAGAAAGTCAAACTATAAAGACTAAAATTGATTTGGCATTAGATCAAAAAATTTTGTTTTAAAATTGAAAAATACTATCAATTATGCATAAGATGATATTTTTAAATAGAGTCTCTATCTTGGAGATGCTCAGATGATTGTACTTAGCCCCTGTTTGTCATCCTTTAAAAATTTAAATTGTTTGGTATAGAATTATTATCTACCACATATCCACACAATAAAATATTCTAGAATTCATTTTCAATCAAAATTCATCTAATAAAATAATTTTGTATGTAAATTTAATTTTTATTTTTTAACTGCATATTTTCCCAAAAAAATAAATAAATAAATAAATAAAAATACATATATATACACACACACTATTATAAGACACATTTTCACAAAACATGAAGCTCAAATATATCCATAACCTCAATTGTTGCCTTTGTCTGTAAATTTGTGTTGTGACAACAATTTGGCAGAAGATAAATGATGCGCCCGACGAAATGTTTAATTTGTTTATCTCTTCAACTTTAGAATTTGTGCACTTTAAGCAATATGAGCGATCTTACAATCAAAATTTATCTTTTACATAGTTCGTGTTAAACATGATAAAAATTAGTGCATACCATACAAAGGAATTTACACTTTCCGAGTTCAAAGACAAATGTATCATTATATAAACGATCTTATTCCATTGTATATAAGCCATCATATTTTTAGTTATATTTCTAAGATTAAAATTTTCGATAACCTAAATGAATAAATTGCTAAAATATTAATTGGTATTTCAGAGGATAATCCTTGTGCAAAAAAATTTCGTTCTTTGCGTGTTGTTCCAAATTTAGAAAGTCAAACTATAAAGACTAAAATTGATTTGGCATTAGATCAAAAATTTTTGTTTTAAAATTGAAAAATACTATCAATTATGCATAAGATGATATTTTTAAATAGAGTCTCTATCTTGGAGATGCTCAGATGATTGTATTTAGTCCCTGTTTGTCATCCTTTAAAAATTTAAATTGTTTGGTATAGAATTATTATCTACCACATATCCACACAATAAAATATTTTACGTATAAATCAATAAAGTTTCCTTACTTTTTCATCATACATTCTTCAAAAAATACTATTCAATAACTCATTATTTTCAAATAAATTCTATCAAACAGGCCATTAATAAGTTACATATTTTAATATTTTACTTCTTAAATTATTCACACTATATTTGAATAGGTCGCCTATTAACATATGAAAAATAAGTTAAATAAAAAAGGAGAAATTAATAAATTGGAAAAGTAAAACTAAGTGTCAAAATAGGTAATATTATTGGGCTGTGTAACTTTTTTTTTTTATGTAATTTTAAAAATACTCTTTATTATACAAATATAACCTTTATAAACAGAAATATCATGAAGATGCTCGCACTGGACAATACCAAAACCCCTCATTTAGATAGAGGGCCATGCCCAGAAAAGCCTCCAATAGTTCTTATAGGCTTTACAATGTTGGAAAAGTTGAAGAGGATGGGAGGGGAACACAAAAATATTCAAGGAACCTAACAAAAAAGGCTAACATGTGATTAAAAGTTTTCTACTTTACCTCTTTTAAGATTAGCGTTCAATCATGTATTAATAAAAATTGATGAAATATATGATTAAAAAATTGTGGATCCTATGAAATGGATGGTTAAAATTAATTGTTGACTTTTACTTAAATTAAAATCTTGATTTTAATACAAACGTGAGGTTAATGCCAAGTATGATGCATAATCTTGTACATATTGTTCCCGTAAAACTGCAAGTGCAAGATTTTAATCCCCGCCAAATGTGGGATTAATGCCAAGTATGATGCATAATCTTGTACATATAGTTCTTGTAAAACTGTAAGTGCATGGTGTCAATGACAAATGGTGATAATGGATTTGAATCTAGTACCGATCTATGAAGATTGATAACCTATTGCTATTGCTACTTTGACTAATACTCGATATAGAAATGTATAAGGATTTATTGACATTTTTAATTAACCTAACTACTATGTAAAGAAATTTTGAAGAGTGAAGATCTCATATTAAATATCAATTACAAAATCGCACTAGGCATCCAAATCAACCGTAATTAACTACTTTAATTCTTAAACACTCAAAATTGACAAATTCAGGTTTAAGTTGATTATTCGGTAAAATTCCGAAAAAGTATGGAATCGTTGATAGGTAATAGATTTGATGAGTTAAGGGTTATCATCTCACGGAAAATAAATTCAATTAAAGTTTACTAATTATATATGGAATCCAAATTATGTAACACAAATATATTTTGATTTGATTTATTCTAAAGTATTCTAAGGATATGTAAAAACTTTGATTTGTATGAAACTATGGATGACTGTATTGGAATTTGAGTTCGCCTATTACCATTTATTTCAATTCTGAATATGTAGTTTAAATTATGTTCATGCCTTCTTGATAGCAATCTATTCTACACCTGTTGAAGATAGAGCAACAACATTTTAAAGTTTGGATTTCAAATTATAATAGTTCCACATGGAGTGTAAAATAGGATAAAGTTGATATCTTATTATCTATATCTTCAATATAGTCAAAATCACTGTACCCCTTTAAAGTTATCCTGCCTTTATTCTTTCTAAAATACTAAGCCTAGATTTGAAGTACCCTTAAAGATATTTCAAAAACCATTTTAAGGTATCACAGAATTCTTTCCTAGGCCATAAATCTGCTAAGTACAGTAGTGATATGTGCTAGATCAAGTCTAGTACATATCATTAGATGCATCATAGATCCAATAACATTTGCATAAGGAATTTTAAGCATTCTATCAAATTCTTTCTTAGTTTTAGGATAGCAATTAAATGACAACTTAAATGATTAGCAAGAGGTAACGATACAGGCTTACACTCAAACATGCCAATTTTTTTCAAAATTTTCCACAGACATGTTGATTCAAAAATAGTAAACCATTACCTTTAGCTCTTATAATTTGATTACCTAGAATGTTCTTGGTGGAGTTGAGATCTTTCATTTCAAATTCAAATTTCAATATATATATATATATATATATCATCAATTTCAAATTTATCAAAACTAGTCAAAAACATGTCATCCACATAAAGTACCAAGTACATGAAAATTTTACCTCCATTTTCTTTACTGTAAAGATAAATATCATAATTACTTCTTTGAAAACCAAGCTTCAATACAAAAAAGTCAAATCGTTTATACCATTGTCTTAAAGCTTGTTTCTAACAACGTAGTGATTTTTCAGCAAACACACAGTTTTATCACAATCACATTTAACAAAACCTAAAGGTTCTTTCATGTAGATCAGTTCATACAATTCACCATATAAGAATGTAGTTTTTATATCTAATTGATCAAGTTCTCATCTAAATTAAGCCACAAGAGCAAGGATTGTTCTAATAGTAATGTATTTTACTACAGAGAAAAATCTCATTATATTTTACACCATCTTTTTGTATGAAACCTTTGGCAATAAGTGTAGTTTGTATTTAACATTATCCTTGCCCACTTCTCCTTCCTTTATTTTATACACACATTTGCAATCAATTAGTTTATGATCCTCAGGCCTTTTAACTGATTTTCAAGTTTTATTTTTATGGAGAGAATCCATTTTTTCTTTCATAGCAGCTAACCATTTCTCAGAATCTTTCTCCTTAATAGCATCATCATAGGAATTAGGTTTATTTTCAGCCTCTTCTTGATAAATGAATAATGAGACAAAGTCATCACTATAAAGGGGATTTAATCTGTCTATCTCTTGTTTGATACTATGTCATCAGGATCAATTTCCTAATCAACTTCAGTACCACTAAGGGTTCATACTCAGACTAACCAAATTCTTCATTTTTAGGTTCGGAATCATTTTGTTGTAAGTGAGGTGTCTTCACCTAAATTTGAACAGCCTTTTCAATTAAGTTTTTGATCTTTCCCTCTAAACATGGCATAAAAGATTCACTAAAAATGATGTTCCTTCTTATTCTAACTTTAAATTCCATTTCTTCCTTAACCCACATGTACCCCTTAATATTCTCACCATAACTCAAAAAAACACATTTAAGTGATCTAAGTTCCAACTTTCTTATATTTTGATGAGCATATGCAGCACAACCAAATATTTCATATGAGAATAATCAACAAGCTTTTGAGTCTACACTTATTTGGGAACATTAAAATTTAAAGCACTAGTAGGACTTCCATTAGCAAGATAAGTAGTCGTTTTAACAAATTCACTCCAAAGCAGATTAAGAAAGTCAGAACTCAACAACATGCATCTCACTTGATAAAGTTGTATTCATTCTTTCAGTAATGTCATTTTGTTGATGTGTATAAGTCATAGTTCTATGTCTCAAGATACCATGTATTTTACAAAACATGTTGAATTCAGAATTACAATATACCATTATCAGTCCTTAAGACTTTTATCTTATTATTAGTTTGACTTTCAATTTGAGTTTTTCAATATTTGAAAACATTGAAAGTTTCATCTTTGGTTTTTATTTTAATAAAAGCACCTATTTCTTCAAAAATTAATAATGATCAAAAGATAACACTTAAAACCAAATTTAGTAATCACATATGTAAGAACCCACAAATTAGTATGCAGGTATTCAAGTATTTGTTTAGATTTATAAATTCCAGGAAAAAAGGATAACTTAACTTGTTTTCCAATCACACATTGTCCACAAGAGGCAAAATACCAATATTCATGCTTCCAAAAACTCCTTGATTTTGTAAAGATTTTAAACTTTTCGTGGGTTTAGATA
>NW_019262241.1:1106-39143 GCF_002742605.1 Olea europaea var. sylvestris | reverse complement strand
GAATGCACCTATGACACCTATTGAGTTTTTCAACTCACGGGTTTAATCTCATCTCTATAGATTGAAGGAATTCTACCTCGGGCATGGATGGAGGAGAAGATGAAGAGTGATGCAATAAGCCCATGGAAATCCGGTGAATAAGTGATTTGGATTTATTTTTATAAAATATTTTCCAATGTTATTTCTTTAAAGTTTTGAATAAATCAGAATGCGATAACAAATTATGTTTTCTTCAAATAAATTACATTTTGTTGTTTTGAAAAATGATTCAGTGTTCTTGTTTAAAGTATTTGAAATATTGTTATTTAAATTATTATCCGAAGATGTAAGCTTCCGCTAAAACGTATACACTTGTTACTAAACCACCAGTTAAACTAAGTAAAGTAAGTAGCGTTCCGGTCCACTAGGGGTTGGGGCGTTACAGCGTGGTATCAGAACAAGGTTTAGCCGGTTCTGTAGATCAAGTATGTTTTTTTTCAAAACAAAAGGAAAGGTATTCCATGGTATCGTGCATCCATCCATCAATCTCATCCTATGGCCCAGGTATATTCATGTTTAAACTTAATGATTATGTTTATGTTATGATGCTTTGATATGATTTAGAGATGTGTTATTTAAAGATATGTAATGGACTTGGGCAAAAGCTAAGGGCTTAAAGGGAATTGCATGATATGAAAGTTTAAATATTTGCATGTTTTCTTTAAGTAAAGAAAAAGTATGATGTATGTGAAAATGCAACAGATATGGCTCGTAGAACGGCTAGGGTACATAGAGAAGCATTGAACCATAGAATTGCTATTCATTCCTATGAAAACTATGTAACTGATCCGACCCGACCGCTTAGCGAACATGTGTATAACATCTATGAGAGATGCATGACGGCGGTTAATGCTGGAATGGAGATCACGTATATTGAGGTCATAAATAATCTCATACACTCCCTCCCATCTCAATGGGGGAGATATGGGAGTCACGGTTAGAGATGAAATGTTAGAAGGCAACCCAAATCTGTTCGAGTTTGAGAGGTATTGCCATACCCTGATTGATTTGTGGGATGATGTAATCTATAAGGAGCCTGAGGAGGAACCTTTGGCTGAGGAAGAAGATCCTGAAGAAGAACCCGAGGATGATTTAGAGAATGATCCTGAGCCTGAGCCACAGGTTGAGATGGACATAGAGTCCGGACCTGAGGCGGAAGACTCCTTCGAAGATGAAGCTCCACCAAAGAAGATCCGTAGAACTTATAGAGATTAGATTTAAATCCTTGTAATAGCTTCCTTTATGTCAAGAAATAAAATATTATCTTCTTTGCTTTAGTATTCGAAGAATGAAATTAATAAGAACCATATATTTTGTCTAAAGGAAATGGCCCGTGCAAATCAAAACTTGATAAGAGACCTCCTCCGAGCGGTTCAAGACCTAGGCAGGCAAAACCTGAACCAAGCTCAACCCCTACTACTAGCTTCTAATGTTCCAAAACATGCTTCAGTGGTCGAGCAATTTCGAAGGCACAAGCCCCCTACCTTTAATGGAGCAGCTGATCCACTTGCAGCCGAGGAATGGCTTCGCAAGTTGGAGCGTATATTTCGATTGATAGGGTGCACGGACGCTTAGAAAGTCCAGTGTGCTGAGTTCATGTTCTCCGATGATGCAAGTCACTGGTGGGATTCAATATCAAGGACAAGGACCCCTGAGCGACAAGCAGAATTGGCTTGGGAGCAATTCAAAGGGGAAGTAATGGATAAGTACTTTCTCCAGTCCTTGAGGGATCATAAAGAAAGTAAATTCCTCCAACTCAAGCAAAAGACTATGTCCCTGACTGAGTATGAGAGGAAGTTTGATCAACTTTCAAGGTATGCTCCACATCTGGTGGTACGGAAGATAAGAAGGTACATTAGAAGTTAGTATTCCTTCGAGCAATCCTTTGAATACTGATAGAATAGCCAAGCCAATAAGTATCGAAATTGAGGGAAAACCAATGGAAGCGAACCTATACATGATAGAAATGAAGGACTTTGATGTAATACTAGGCATGGATTGGTTAGGTTGTAATTACGCCACCATCCGATGTAAGGAAATGGAAGTATCATTTCAGAAACCAGGAGAGGAACCATTTTTGTTCCTTGGAATGAAGACGAAACCCCTTATTCGACTAGTATCGACTTTACAAGCTGAGAAGATGTTGAGAAAAGAAACATGTCAATGATATCTAGTAAGTATCTCAGGAGGGAAACAAGAGACGATAAGGGTTGAAGATGTACCAGTAATACGGGAATTCGTAGATGTGTTTTCAGAAGATCTATCTGGTATTCCAACCAATAGACAAGTGGAATTCACCATAGACCTAATTCTCGGGGCGGCACCAGTGTCTAAGGCCCCATACCGAATGGCCCCAAAGGAACTACAAGAATTAAAGAAACAGCTACGAGGACTCCTAAATATGGGCTTCATACGACCAAGCGTATCTCCATGGGGTACACCGGTGTTGTTTGTAAAGAAGAAAGATGGAAGCATGAGGATGTGCATCGATTATAGGGAGATAAATCGATTAACCATCAAGAATAAGTACCCACTCCCAATGATCGAGGATCTGTTAGATCAACTGAAAAGAGCTAAGGTATTTTTCAAGATCGACTTACGATCGGGATACCATCAACTGAAAGTAAAGACAAAGGATATACCTAAGATACCTTTTAGAACTCGATATGGACACTACGAGTTTACGGTGATGCCGTTTGGGCTAACCAATGTACTTGCAGTGTTCATGGACCTGATGAATCGAGTGTTTCATCAATACTTGGATAAGTTTGTCATAGTCTTCATCGATGACATTTTGATATATTTCAAGAGTAAGGAGCAACATGAAGAGCACTTGAGAATAGCCTTAGAGGTATTACGCAAGGAGAAGCTGTATGCCAAATTCAAGAAGTGAGAGTTTTGGCTCGAACGAGTTGGATTCCTTGGACATGTAGTTACTACCCAAGGGATTGAAGTAGATCCAGCAAAAGTAGAAGCAGTAACCAACTGGAAAGCACCAACAAATGTTGGCGAAGTATAGAGTTTTCTAGGATTGGCTGGATATATTATAGGAGATTCATAGAAGGATTCTCCAAAATAACTGGACCAATGACGCAGCTTACAAGGAAGGGAGTAAAATTCCAATGGACGGAAAAATGCGAATAAAGTTTCCAAGAACTTAAGCAGAAGTTGATATCAGCACCTGTATTAACAATACCTGAAGGTACGAAAGGGTTTGTTATATACAGCAATGCATCCAAGCGAGGATTGGGATGTGTACTAATGCAGAATAGAAAAGTGATAGCCTATGCTTTAAGACAATTGAAGAAACATGAGTAGAACTACCCGACGCATGATTTAGAACTTGCAGCGGTAGTACAGGCTTTGAAGATATGACGACACTACTTGTATGGACGGAAGTGTGATATCTACACAGATCACAAAAGTCTCAAGTATTTCTTCACACAGAAGGAATTAAATATGCGACAAAGACGATGGTTGAAATTGGTGAACGATTACGACTGTACTATTTACTACCATCCAGGTAAGGCTAATGTTGTGGCCGACGCTCTAAGTAGAAAATCAATGGGACAATTGACGTCACTACCCACCTCTCAAGTGGGGTTAGTCAAGGACTTGGAAAAGTTGCAGATCGAAGTGGTTACCACACCAGGACAAGTCGTTGCTCGTCTAGCAGCTTTAATAATTCGACTTACTCTTAGAGATCGAATTATAAAAGCACAAAATAAAGACTCATTTTTGCAGAAGATTAAGAATGAAGTTGGTACCGATAAGAAAAAGGACTTTGGAATAGCTGAGGATCAGGCACTAATATTTAGAGGAAGAATTTAATTGCCTAAGAATGAAGCCTTGATAAACGAGATATTAAAAGAAGCTCATTCGACCCCGTACACCGCAAATCCCGGTGGTACGAAAATGTATCGAGATTTTCGAGATACATTTTGGTGGAGAAATATGAAAAGAAGTATAGGGCTGTACGTACAGAAGTGCATGGTATGTCAACAGGTTAAGGCAGAACACCAAAAACCAGTTGGATTGTTAAATCCACTAGATATACCTGAATGGAAATGGGAAAATATCACGATGGACTTTGTGGTTGGATTCTCGAAGTGAGCAAGAGGAAATAATGCTATATGGGTAGTAGTGGATCGACTAACGAAGTCAGCTCATTTTCTTCTAGTGAAAATGACATTCAGTTTAGACCAATTGGCACAGTTGTACATTAAAGAGGTTGTGAGATTACACGGTGTACCTGTATCCATTGTGTCTGACAGAGACCCAAGGTTCACGTCCAAATTTTGGAAAAGTCTACAAGGAGCTATGGGAACGAAGCTGAACTTTAGTACAGCATATTACCCTCAGTCCGATGGTCAGTCTGAAAGGACCATCCAAACTTTGGAAGACATGCTGAGAACATATGTTTTGGATCTAGGAGGTAATTGGGAGTCATACTTACCTCTAGTAGAGTTCACTTATAATAACAATTTCCAAGCAACTATTGGAATGACATCATACGAAGCTCTCTATAGCAGAAGATGTAGATCCCCTGTTCATTGGGATGAAGTCGGAGAGAAGAGAGTTTTGGGACCAGAAATGATTGAAAGGACGGTCGAGGTAATCGATAAGATCTGTGCAAGAATAAAGGCAGCACAGGATCGACAAAAGAGCTATACAGATACAAGGAGGAAGGATTTAGAATTTCAAGTTGGGGATAAAGTGTTTCTGAAAGTAGCACCGATGAAAGGTGTACTTAGATTTGGAAAGAAAGGCAAGCTACGACCCCGGTATATCAGACCTTTCGAGATACTTGATAGAGTCGGAAATGTGGCTTACCAACTAGCTTTGACACCTGAATTATCAGCAGTGCACAATGTGTTCCATATATCAATGATAAAGAAGTATGTACATTATCCTAATCATGTAGTGAGTTATCAAACCTTGAAGGTACAGAAATATTTGTCGTACGAGGAACTACGGATCAAGATATTGGATCGAAAAGTGCATAAACTAAGGAATAAAGATATTCAGCTGGTTAAGATACAGTGAAATCATCACGGCGTAGAAGAAGCCACTTGGGAAAAAGAAGAAGAAACCAAAGACAAGTATCCAACACTATTCGCCCAATCAGAAGGTAAATTTTGAGGACGAAATTTTAGTTAAGGTGTGGGGATGTAGAACTCCAAATAATTCTAGACACCTTAGTGGCACTAAGACATGAATATTGGATGACTAAAGTATACTTTAGATTTTTAGTCTCATTTGAGACCCATTTTCGATATAGGAAACATTCGATTTGGAAAATGATATTTGAATAAACGTTGTAGCTCTTTGAGTTAGCTTTCCAACGCACTTTGAATTACCTCAATCGGATATCGGGAGAAAAATTTATGATAGAAACACTGAAAGTCGTGCAGTGTCAATTGGACTACAACCTGTCGACCGAAACTGCCTGAAATGAAAATTCTCGTTTTTTCTCTAGAATTTAAATATTTATGTTCATCAATTATTTTCTCAAAAGGCCACCCACGTTTTTGGCAATAAAAACCCCACTAAATTGAAGCATTTAACCTCAAACTTAAATGGCACCCATGTGTTTCTCTCTTAAATGAAATTTGACCCTTCATTTGCTTTAAGTTATGGGATATTTACCTATAAATAGAGACCTCATTTCATTCATTTTTTCTCACACCAAAAGCAAGAGCTTTTACATACAAAAGAAAGAGTTTCCAAGAGAGAAAAAGAGAAGGAGAAAAACTATTTTTCCTAGAAGTTTAAGAAATGTTTTCAAGCATCAATTCTCAACAATTTTCAAACATCCAAGGAGTGCATTTCTTTCAACGTCCAAGTTTCATCGAAATTTTCAATCCAAATTTTCAAAATTTCAAAAGTATCAATCAAGATAGGGTAGAGGTGCAATGTGTTTAATCGTGTTAAGTTATAAGTTTCGATTCATGTTAATATTTGTATGTCAAATGGTACTCCGGTACGGCATATCCCTCTATGTTAATGGTTGTATGTCAAATGGTACTCCGGTACGGCATACCCCTCTATGTTGAAGAAATGTTCGTATGTCAAATGGTGCCCTCGGGTACGGCATACCCCTTTATGTCAAATGGTGCCTCCGGGTACGACATGTATGAAAAGTTGTAAAGTTAATATTTTGAAATGTATAGCTTGATCACGAATGCACCTATGACACCTATTGAGTTTTTCAACTCACGGGTTTAATCTCATCTCTACAGATTGAAGGAATTCTACCTCGGGCATGGATGGAGGAGAAGATGGAGAGTGATGCAACGAGCCCATGGAAATCCGATGAATAAGTGATTTGGATTTATTTTTATGAAATATTTTCCAATGTTTTTTCTTTAAAATTTTGAATAAATTAGAATGCGATAACAAGTTATGTTTTCTTCAAATAAATTACATTTTATTGTTTTGAAAAATGATTCAGTGTTCTTGTTTAAAGTATTTGAAATATTGTTATTTAAATTATTATTCAAAGATGTAAGCTTCCGCTAAAATGTATACACTTGTTACTAAACCACCGGTTAAGCTAAATAAAGTAAGTAGCGAATTGGTCCACTAGAGGTCGGGGCATTACAATTACTATAGCATAGATTATTAAGGAAACAATAAAATTAAAACAAAAACTAATAATCAAAAATAGGATAGAGCTTGAGTTGCCTCCCAAGAAGCACTTCTTTTAAGTCATTAGATGGACTTGGTGCCGCGGTTAGTCTAGAACAGCTAGTTGACGACTCTCTTTGACAATGGGAAACTCTTCTATGTAATGCTTGATGCGTTGACCGTTAACTTTGAAGTTTCCTTTTGTTGGGTGGTGTAGTTCAACAGTGCCATAATGAAATAACTGGGCAACTGTGAAAGGTTCAGACCACTTGGATTTTAACTTTCCTGGAAGAGTTTAATCCTGGAGTTATACAGTGACACTTGATCTCTTACTCTGAAAATTTGTTGCTGAATATTTTTATCATACCACCGTTTTGTCTTCTCTTTGTAGATAGATGCATTATAGTAAGCTTCTCTCCTGAATTCTTCCAATTCATGCAATTGTAGAATTCTTATTTTTCCAGTCTTTTCAAGGTCCATATTCAACTGCTTCAATGCCCAGTATGCTCTGTGCTCAAACTCCGTTGGTAGGTGGCATGCTTTTCCAATGACTAGTTAATATGGGGACATTTCAATGGGCGTCTTATACGGTGTGCAATATGCCCATAAAGTATCGTCCAATTTCTTTGACCAGTCTTTTCAAGATGCATTCATAGTGAGCTCTAGAATTCTTTTAAATTGTTTGTTAGAGGTTTCCACCTGTCCACTTGTCTGAAGGTGGTAAAAGTGGCAATTCGATGTTGTACCCCATGCTTATGAAGTACTGCTTGAAATAACCGATTGCATAATGAGTTTCACCATCACTTATTATGGCTCTAGATGATCCATAGCAGGTAAAGATATGTTTCTTTATGAAGTCTACTAATACTCTTGCATCATTTGTAGGCAATACTTTAGCTTCCATCCATTTAGAGACATAGTCCACTGCCATTAGAATATATCGACTGTTGTAAGATGATGGAAAAGGACCCATAAAATCAACCCCCAGACATCAAATATTTCCACTTCCAGAATGTTATTAAGTGGCATCTCATGACGAGCTGATATGTTACCTGTTCTCTGACACTTATCACATGACCTGCAGAAGTTGTGGCAGTCCTTGAATAAAGTAGGCCAAAAGAAACCACATTAACGCACTTTATCTGCTATTTTAGTGCGTCCAAAGTGTCCTCCATAAGCCGAAGCATGAACTCTTGAAAGGATCGGTTTCATCTCGTCCTCTAGCACATCTTCTAATGATCTGGTCTATCCATCTTCTGTATAAATTTGGATTATCCCAATAATAGAATTTCGCTTCATGCAGCAGCTTCTTCTTCTGCTGATAGGTGAGATCTAGATCTATATAGCTACTAGTTAAGTAATTAACAATGTCTGCATACCACAGAGCTTTTTCTATCTGCAATAACTGCTCCTCCGGGAAGACCTCATTAATATTCACATCATCTTAATCTTCCAGTTGCTCTATCCTTGATAAGTGATCTGCTATCTGATTTTCTGTTCCTTTTTTTTTAATCACGAATCTCAATTTCAAATTCTTGCATCAATAGAACCCATCGAATTAGCCTTGGTTTCGCATCCTTCTTCTCAAACAAATACTTCAAAGTCGCATGGTCCGTATAGACTATCACCTTGGACCCAATCACATAGGAATGGAATTTATCAAAAGCAAAAACCTCGGCGAGCATCTCCTTTTCAGTTGTTGCATAATTGATCTGAGCATCTATCAGTGTTTTGCTGGCGTAGTAGATAACATGAAATACTTTTTCTTTGCGTTACCCTAGCATTGTCCAACTACAAAATCACTTGCGTCACACATGATCTCAAAAGGCAATTCTCAATCTGGCGCCACTATTACAGGTGCTAATGTCAATTTTTCCTTCAAAGTGTTAAATGCCTTTAAACACTCATCAGAAAAGTTAAATGGTATATCATTCTCCAACAGGTTGCACAGTGGTTTTGTACCCAGAAAACTTCTGATGCCCTTTACGGAATTAGGTGGCTGCAATTTCTCAATCACCTGTACCTTGGCTTTGTCCACCTCAATGCCCTGTGCAGAAATTCTGTATCCCAGTACTATTCTCTCTTTTACCATGAAATGACATTTTTTTCAATTTAGCATTAGGTTCTTTTCTTCACATCTTTGCAATATGAGAGACAACCGATCCAAGCAGTCATCAAAGAAATCTCCAAATACAGAAAAGCAGTCCATGAAAACCTCAATGTACTTTTCTACCATGTCAAAAAATATGGTCATCACGCATCGTTGAAAGGTTGCAAGTGTGTTGCATAGACCAAAATGTGTCCTTCTAAATGCAAACCTTCCATATGGGCATGTGAAGGTTGTTTTCTCTTGGTCTTCTAGATCAATAACTATCTGATTGTACCTTAAATATCCTTTTAAAAAGCAGTAATGAAAGTGTCAGGCAAACCTCTCCAATATCTGATCAATGAATGACAATAGAAAATGGTCCTTTCTGGTGACATTGTTTAGCTTCCTGTAATCTATACATACTCTCCATCATGTCACTAATCGTGTTAGTATCATCTCGTTGTTCTCATTCTTCTCTACAGTAATTCCACCCTTTTTAGACACCACATATTCTGGACTCACCCAAGAACTATCAGAGATGGGATAAATAATACCTGCATCCAGCAATTTCAGCACTTCTTTTCTCACCACTTCCTCCAAAGTTGAATTTAACATGTGTCATCTTTCTATTGATGGCTTTGACTCGTTCTCCAATAAAATTTCGTGCATACACAAAGTAGGACTGATTTATCTTATATTAGCTATTGTCCATCCAATTGCAGTTTTATGCTCTCTGAGTACCTCCAATAGCTCGCTCTCCTCCTCATTTGTCATTTCATTTGCAATGATCACTGGAAGTGTTGCAAAATCTCCTAAGTATGCATAACGTAGGTATGATGGCAACAGCTTTAACTCAATAGCTAGGGCCTTTTCCATTGATGGTACTAGCGGTGAGGGGTTGGCACCAAGAGATTCATACTGCCTATGTCTCCTTCCTATTGGTTGTTCGGCTAAGTTGACAGCACATTCAGTTCTTTCTACTCTTGTTGCCTCCAATTGTGCAATTTCTGCTTCACAAAGAAATGTTTGAAGCTTCCGTCTCAAATGTATCTGCCACAAGTTCTTCAAGAACATGTACTTGACAACAAGTGTTTGAAGTCAATGGATGTTTCATCGCCTTGAACATGTTGAGTATGACTTGTTCATTGTCCACCCGAAGAATCATCTTTCCATTGTAAACATCTATCAGCGTTCTTTCAATAGCTAGGAAGGGTCTTCCCAAGATTAGAGGAATGTTTGAATCCTTTTCCATGTCCAAAATGATAAAGGCAACCGGAAGAATGAATTTATCAACTTTGACTAGCAGTTTTCAATAATCTCCTTCGATCGTTTGATTGATCTGTTAGTCAATTGCAAAGAAATGGTTGTAGGTTTTGCTTCTCCTAATCCTAGAGACCTGTAAACAGAGAGAGGCGTCAAATTAACATTAGCATCTACATTCCATAAAGAATGTTGAAAATAATTAGAAACAATTGTGCAAGGTATTGTGAAAGTCTCTAGGTCTTTTAGTTTAGGAGGTAGCCTTTTCAATAGAATTGCACTGCACTCCTCATTTAGGCAGACTATCTCATGTTCTTCTAGCTTCCTTTTATTAGACAGGATCTCCTTCAAGAATTTTGCATAGCTGAGCATTTGGGCTATTGCATCTACAAATGAGGTATTTTATGTAGTTTCTTAAAAATCTCCACAAACTTGGAAAACTGCTTGTCCAACTTCTTTTTCTGTAACCTTTGAGGAAAGGTAATTTGTGGTACATAAGCTTTTACGAGGCTAGGTGCTCTCACTGTGGATATTTCTTTCCTTTCATCTTCCTCAGTAGTTAGTGGTTTAGATTCTACTTCTTTCCCAACCTCTTCAACTATCACTTCTTTATCTTTCTCTCTAGTCTCTTGACGTGTATCTCTGGAAGTTGCACCCTACTTCTAGTTGTAATAGCATGCACTTGCTCTTTTGGATTGACAATTGTGTTGCCTGACAATATCCCTTGCAGACGTTCTATAAGTTGTTGAGCTATCTGACCAATTTGAGTTTCCAGTTTCTTGATGGATGCTTGTTGATTTCGAAAGTTAATGTCAATCTGCTGGAACACTTTGTCTATCTTCTGCATGTATTGGTTGAACATCTCCCTCAAACTTGATTTTTTCTCTTGTCGGGCATTGTTTGAACTATTTCCTTGCTGATTATCCAACTATCTGAAGTTTGGGTGTTGTCTCCATCCTGGGTTGTATGTTTTAGCAAATGGAATAAAACTTCGAGAACCATTCTGAATGAAGTTGACCTGTTCCTCTGGAATATCCATAGATGTGTAGTTTTCTATTAGATGATTAGCCCACAATTTTTGCATGATGGACCAACTATCACTGCATGTGCTCATTTTGTTTGTGACTTCACCAATAATTCTACCTATTTTGTCAACGCTACTATTTGGGCGTTGGTAGATGATGTGCTGTCTAACTCATACATTCCACCTATCTTCGATGGTGCTACTCTTTCAGATGAGAACATTGAATGTGTGGTGGCAATCAACTCAAATAGATCCATACATCGTTGCACCGATTTTCCTATGATCGATCAACCTGCAAAGAAATCCACTTGAGATTTGGACAGTGGTGAAAGTCCCGTGTAGAAATAATGAACTGATTTCCAATCAGTTCTCCCATATGGTAATACTTCCATCAGGCTCGGCATCCAGCCATTCCAATGCTACATCTCTTAGTGTATATGGAAATTAATGGCATCCTTATTAACCCCGGGAGCATGACAATTCTAACAATTCCTGATAGACCTAGAGATATGTGTGTTTGGGTTCTCGTGAGGTAGCCATAGAATTGAAAAGTGTTGCTCATCAAATTAATCCAGTCATCTTTTATCTGAAAATTGTTTACCCCAAAATCTAGATATACTATACTGGAGCGCGTAGGTGCTGCTATAGGTGTCGATAACATTGGGACTGACAAATCTCCTTCATTTATTTCCCCTCCCTTATGCTGTTGTTCCTGTAATGTCACTACTCTTGCGGTCATTTGTCCAATTGGTTGAATAGGAATAGGAATAGGAATATGTTGATTGTCAGCCATTTGATGTTGTTTTTGTTTGTGCTCTTTGCATCTTTGTGTGAAAGCACGTTCTATCTTCGAGTCAAACGGTTCAAGATCGTCACCTTGGGCACGAAGCATATAATGAACACAGTTTTCTATAATGAAAGAAAATAAACGAATCAAATAATAGTTAAAAATAAAAATAAATTAAGACTAAAAGGAATAGTCCTCGACAACGGTATCAAAAATTTGTTGTCAATTTTATTTTCTTAAGTGTATGGACCGTAACAAGTAATAGTTGACCTAAGAGTCCGGATTGTCGATCTCACAAGGACTATTTTCTAACTCTTAATTCAATTTTTATTTAACCACTATTTCATAAAAATAAATAAAAAGTTGTAGGATTTTGAGTTTTAATCTAAATGCTAAAAAGTAAATAGATCCACACACAATTGGTTTGAAAATCAAATAATGAATGGCGTTATGGCAGAATAACTTCACCTATTGATCACCTTTACACATCAAATGAAGATTCACATTTAATGTAGTAGTAGTCGAATTCTCCTATTGTATTCAACTTACCTCTCTAGAGTTCTCGTTAAGCATATTTAACTAATTAAATTTCATATCTCTATGCAAATTCAACTTAGTTAAACGAGTTCTTTGACCTAGGAATTCAATTATGATCGCAATAATTGGCACAAGTATCTCTACCCATTATACCAATTTACCGGATTTTATTATATGGTCTAAATCCTAAACTCCTATTTTTTTTTTTTTTGTAAAGGATTCACAAAATCATCAAATTATTGATCAAGTAATTTAATGTATTCATTTTATAGTAAAATCAACACATGAAATAGTAAAAATCAAGAATCTTAATAAGAAAATATAAAGGATCTCAATTAGTTACATTATTCGTCTTAACAACGAATTTAACTATTCATAATGAACGAAAAAAAAAACAATCAATTGTCTTAAAATACACACCAGATTTGTAGTAAAGATATAGAAGAAAAAGTAGAATTCTTGCACCAATCTCCTTTCTCTTCCAATCAATGTGTTAAACCTTCAATTGTTTTATGTTTTCCTCCTTTTGATTCCTCTTTTGATTCTCCAATTATGTTATCTTGCCTCTTAATGTGTGAATCCCCTTCAAAAGTGTGAGAAAATTGTATTTATATGTGCCCCTCGTTTGTGTAGAAAGTAGGGTTTTTATGGATTTCAAAACGGGCAAAAAACGAGCGCTAGACAACCCCGGTGCAGTGCCTAAGCGCTAGGTGCTGCTTCTCGGGTTAAATTCTTCATTTTTTTTGTCTCGTAGAACCCAGGCGTTGCCTTTCTGCTCCAATTTCTTTATTTTTGGCCTCTTCAACCGCTTTAGTACCTTATTTTTGCATCGCATTTTCTAATCTTCAAAATAATACTAGCAAACACATCAAAAACGTTCTATATTCACAAGATCTAATAAATAATCGAGCTAAAATTGTGAGAAATTCGTGAGTGAAACAAACTCATCAACCAACTCAGGTGATTGAGACATGTTTTGCGTAGACTTACGGAACTTTTTTCTACGAGATGACAATTTTAGTGAAACATGTTACGAGATGGAGGTTAGACTAAAATCGTATGATTTATTGTGATCTTTAAGAATCTAGTTGTTTTAAATTTTTAATAGATCTTACAACAAACTACTCATAGCAATAAAAATGGATTTATTTAGCTAATCCCAAATTTAGAACAAGGACTTGGACCCAGTTTGAATCCCATTTTTTTCAAAATGTACTTTTGTCTTTTTTTTCTTTTTAATCACATGTTTTTCAATAAAATAATATTACACATAAAATCAAAATTTTTCGTATTTTTTAACCTCGTGTTCTCATAAAAATCACTATTTCAAGCTACACTTTTCCTCAAAAACTGATTTTAATGGAGCCTAAACAGGGCTTAGTTTGTTGTTTCCATTAGTGTCTCACTTGAAGCTATAGTCTATATTATTTAGATGAATATAGTTGACTTCTTGTACTTTTTATGTTCTTCCCGTCCCTGTCTAATCTTATAACTTGTCGGTTGAAGGAAGGAGAATTTGCACAACTAAAGCTTTTAGCGAAGTGTTTCAATTTCATTGGTGGTGTTTATCAGTTCATATATTTC
Organism: Olea europaea var. sylvestris; assembly: GCF_002742605.1. NCBI lineage: Eukaryota > Viridiplantae > Streptophyta > Magnoliopsida > Lamiales > Oleaceae > Olea > Olea europaea. Next base: position 25,193 of record NW_019262241.1, on the reverse strand, counting down.
AATGCAAACAATGATCATAATCTTGCTACCGCACCCTGCGTTTCAGTAGCTGGTTTTATTTTGCTTAACATCGAGAAAGCATTTTCATATGGGTTTTGATGCTTGTACAGCACTTGCTGTACAACAATTTATACAGTCCTCTAACATGAAGAGGCGACGTCCGTGATAAATTATTGTATCAATTGTTGTACGCCTAGCACAATTCTTTTCATACCGTGCTTCTTGAGCTTCACTAACAAGATTTTATGACGTCATCCTAGGATTTTAATCTGCTGTGTTAATTCTTCAAACAGGTTGAAAACAAGTACCCATAGTTAGCAAACAAACGTAATGTCCAAAAGAACATAATCCTAAGAGTAATACATTTTCTTTGATTTTATTTTTACATTTTTAAGTAAATTTACTTAAAGTTAAAAATGTAATATAGAAATTTTTAAAAATTGGATAGATATGAAATAATCGTGGATAAAAATAATGATACCCTTTTATGTTTTTAGCAATTTTTTTTCTTTTATTTAATTCAAAGGAGTAGAATGTGCATTTTAGCCTCTTTGATGAGAATTAAAGTAATTTTTTTAGTAAATTTTGATAAAAGTTGATGAAATATGTTGTTGAAAAATTGTAGATATTATGAAATATGTGATTAAAATTAATTATTCACTTTAACTTAGATTAAAATTTGGATTTAATCCCTACCAAACAACAGGTTTTGACTTTTAAACAGTTAAATATAAATTTTTTGTATTTGACTCCAAAAGTACGACATTGTATTGGTTAAGGATTCGTATCCTCGTTTTTACAGGTACATATCTATTATCGCATTACTTGAAAGATTAGAAAGTTCAATCCTAATTTTTCATTTTGTAATGAACTGTAATCCAATGGGATCAACCATTATTATTAGAATCCATTCGATCAATTTGAAAGATGAAATCGAAAACTGAGCCAAAGCCGATCGGTTAGGTAAACAAATTCATATTTTAAAAAATCGTCCATAAACTTGTTGATTTGCCTGGTTTTATCCTGGTTTTATTAAATTCATCGATCCATCCACTGGTTTAAATTGTTGAAAATTTGGCCCAAAAACTCAATTTTTTAAATTTTTTTTACATAAATTTATGTATTTAATTATTCTTTTATTTCTTTAAACAATCATCGAGTGGATCCCGGACTCCAATTCAATCATTTGACCCTTAATCATTTTTCTTTTTAAGATCGATGTTCGGATATATTTTTATAACAATGAGATCAACTGAGAGTAAAGTAAATTACAAAGTTTAAGAATACCACTTATAAACCGTGGTAACATTTATTTCTTAAAGAAAAGAAAATTGATGTTTAATAATATAAAATTTATTATAAAACTAAAGGAATAAGAGAAAAATATAAGAAAAGAAATATATAGAAGCAAAACTCAAGTGTAAATTTCATTGAGAACTAAGACCCCGTATTTATAGGGTTCAAAATAAATAGACTTTTTAGACTAGATAAGATTTATCTACGTATTATGATAAAACTAAATAATCATCAATAATTATTTCATAATTTTAAAACTCCCCATTTGATGATTATTTGCATAATAACCGTCTCTTTAAAAATCTAGTTTGACAAAAATCTAGTAGGATAAAAATATTAAACGAAGGAAAGAAAAGTACAAATATTTATAACAGAATGGGAGTAACAAAATAAAACTTTGTTAAAATCCTATCAAGTAAATTTAATGGGACAAAACTTGAGTTAAGAAAAACGAGTATAATTGATTATTCTTCTAGTATATTTGTCACTTATCTACATTATCGTCAGGCATGCGACGCCCACTATGATGCATGTTAGGCTTTCTGTATATTATATTTCAGAAAAATGTGATATGTCATTATTCACCTCATAGTTGTGAGTATTTTGAGCAAATGGACCCAATTTTATTTTATATATGTACGGTGAAAATATTATGTTGTATTACAAGTTGATTTAGTCCATATTATAGAGGAGATGCTGTCAAAATTTCAAAAAATTATATGCGACATCTTTCGAGGCAATTTGTGAGCCCTCGCTTATTAGGCTGACATGTATATTTTCTGAGGCGGTTTGTAAGTCCTCACATATTGGAGCTATTCATATTTTCTGAAGCAATTCGTTGAATTTCGTCTACTTGACCACTTATATTTAAAGTTCGACCTGCGCATGAATGAACGACTCAGACTTGGAGGATTATTGTTATATCCATAAAATATTTCATATTGGGCTTTCTAATGGATGTGGCTTGACGAGGTCCATTAGCTTACCAAACCCATCTAGCTCGTCTCCATTTTCTATATATATGGATTCATTCACACATAAGGTACGTTTCTAAACTCTAGCCAAAATCCCCCTTCCTCTCTTGCACTCATTTTTTCTCTTGGCCAATAGTTGATTTGATCGTCGGAGTGCAAACGATCGCTGGACCTTTTTCTTTGACTGACGGCCTTTGCCTCCTAACAGGGTGCTAAGTGTGCAGATGATGTCTACGTGTAGGGAATGAGTTAATAATTCTGTTGGCGCATTTTTTTAGGTCAACAATATTAATTTAATATAAAAGTTTACTTCTTCTAGAGCAATATCACAACATTATTTTATAATATTGAAATTGTAACGTTATACTCTTTAGGAGCAAATATTATTCTTTTAGAATAGTGACGTTATATTTTTTGGGAGCACAACAAATTAAACATATCAAGTAGATATGCACAACTAATATATTTTATTTTGTGATCAATTATATTATGCAAATTGAATACAAAAATTGAATATATACAATGTAATGATTATAATCTATACATAACAAGCAATTAAAAAAAACGTGACAATTTATCAATTGAAATTTTTGGGAGGATGCGTGCACTATAATAATTATTTAAGGCAATCATGCAATTTATGTAATTAAAATAATATGCAATTCTTATACTGGACAACCAATTCAAAAGACTATAAAATTTGAATAAAAATTGATGGATTTCGTAAGTGGCGTAGAATCACCAATGAAAGAATTCTTTTGCAAGAATTTGGCTACTTTTCACGTACAAATTTCTCATGAATGGAATTTTAGTTATAACCATTGGATTTCGCAAACAATGAGTTGTGAATGTCCTGACCAAATTTCATGACGATCATAACATGAAATACCGAGATATCAATGGTTTGATCACATTTGTGTAGGCTATCCAAATCCTATGAATTTTTAAACTATTGATTTTTAATTACCTCTATATTTTGGTTGAGTTTCTTCATGCCGTTAACATATTATAAAATTAAAGGAATAAGAGAGAAATATAAGAGAAGAAATAGAGTGATTAGAAATTGAAATGTGCATTTTATTAAAACTAAGGCTTGATATTTATATGGTTGAAAATGAGATTTACAATTAGAGTAAAAAACTTTTTAAACTAGATAAAACTTATCTATATATGTCATGATAAGATTAAATAATCAACAATAATTATTTCATAATTTTACAACACATATTAAGTGCCTTTTAAGTATAAAAAGACGCTTGCTTTATTTGGCACAATAAATAATTTTAACTGAGTATATTTTTATCTCCAACAAATAGTACACACATAACATACAGGGAGTTATTCATAGGCACTTTAAAGTTGCCGTATTGGCAGCACCTTTATGGTGCAATTTTTTGTCTGTTTTGATGAAAATCAATTAAAATTGACAAATATCGACAAATGACGAAATTATCCCTTGCGCGAAAACCCCTCCTATATGTGTAGCATCACTCAAATTTGTTTATAATATAGGAGACACGATTCCCCAAAACTAGTAGCTATATAAGTCTATATGTTCATTGAAATAGATACGTTAGTTATCTATGAGTGGTAAATGGGTTGAGCCTAGCTCAATTCTTTTCCATGAGCCGACTCATTTTTAATTTATTTTATCAATTTCTTTTTAACAATTGCTTTTTTTGTCTTATTTATTAATTTTTTTAAAAACAAAAGATAAAAATACAAGCTAGCTCGATCCATAAGTCCACAAGCCAAAGTATCGAGCCGAGCTTGATTGTTTAAATATTAGTGTTCTACACGTTCAATTATTGTCTCAAAGTACACTGAAGCTAACACTAACCACGACTTACTTTACTTCTTATTTTAAAATTCTTAATATGAGTTTGCGTTCCAATTTTCCCATCAAATACTTAGGATCCCTTTTCGCATCCATCAATGATCCTTTGAAGTCAATTGCGAATATATAGTAATAAGGTAAACTTCATTTCTGGTCGAACTTTAAGAGAAATATCAATTTGATAACTAAACTTTAATTTGTATTTGTTGCATCATTGAACTACCATTTAGTTTTAGGCTCCATTATTGTATTTTATTGGATTACTTATCCTCTGCCAAATGATGAAATTGCTTAGCTTACATGATATTATAACTGATGTTTCACGTGACACATTAGAAAGGATTTAGATTAAAAGATTAAAATTGATTTTTATTTTATTTTAACACTTTCAAGACGTAGCAATTAACTAAGGTGGCATTTCATGCCACAACAACGGTAAAGATCCACTGTGAATAAATGTCAATTAAATCATTAAGAAAAATAAGATTCACCAAGAAAAATCATTTCAAACTGTATTTTAATGTTCTAATTTTCTCCTCTTTTCTTAATTTTAGTTTCCACTATTTGTAGTCATGTAGTTAAATTTCTTAGCTTCTTGAAAATTTCTTAACTGGATTTTCTCCCTTACACAAATATCAATGAGTAGTGTGTGTGTGTGTAGGGACGGAGCTAGTATATTAGTTCAATGCGGGCAAAATTTTATCGACGCTGAACGTCGAGTTTTTGGTCATGGTTTTAATGATGCTAAAAATATAAAACAATATTACGACAATACTAAAAATAATATAATTTATATTCACAAAATCAAATCACGGTTCAGCAACATGCTAAGAAAATGACCATATCAAGTGGCCTAATTCACATAATCAATTCTTCTTCTGCTGGCTGATGATTGGGGCTTCACCTTCTTCTACTAAACAAGAAGGTGAAGGCCCAATTCACATAATCAATTCACCTTCGAGAAAATGACCATATCAAGTCATAACATCACATTTAGGCCACATCAGTGCCAGCAATAGAAAAGATCACACTTCATACTCAAAGCTTCTAACAGATATATAAGCAAATGTACAGCTCAAGAACATGGCAAGAAACAATATCAAGTTTTTTGGGTACGAGGAACTTCAGCTATCACATGAAAATATGGCAATGTCTCAAATGAGTAAATGTAATAGAGTAAACAATCGATGAGTGAATCAGAAACAGTGTCAACAACTATAGCCACAACAAGGGATAGAATATAAAAAAAAAAAAAAATGCAAAATATGCATGTCACCCATAGGCTTGGTGAAAATCTGGAGCAGCGTGCCAACGTCCCTTGATCATCTCTGTCAACCAAAATCCTCAATTCCTTGCATTACTTAATTTGCTTTGTCCAACTTCGGGAATGATGCGAACCTGATCAGTAAGGTTGCAATTGAACCCACAGGATATTGAATCGGATCCCAAGGACGCCAATATGACCAAGGTTTATGAATCTGATCCCAAAATAGTGAACGAAGCAACCCAACAAGAACGGCACTATGGAGGACCTCTTGATTACACGATTGTAGAAATCAAAATCCGAAATTGTAAGTTCGACCCAATAAATTATCGAACTAGAAACCAAGACAATTACATGAATATCTTGACCACGTGATTACCCAATTTATGAAATCTCCCTTGATTTGTGAATGCCACAAGAAATTACTTTCTTGATAAGTTCGAATCGTCCATTTAAGAACAAAGTTTGAAGTGAAGTTTCACGAGAAAAATCTCTATTTTCAATAATCAAAGTCTTCTGAAAATACAATGAAATAATCCTATTTAAAACAAAATAGGATTCTCGTGCACAAGGCAATAAATTCTCCTCTGACTTCAACGGTGCAGCCGCATGGTACAAACTGGTGCGGTCGCATGGTTCATATGATTTCGGCCAACCAAATCCCTGCCTCTTGTTGTGCGGCCGCATGGCTGCAATGCTGTGCGGTCGCACAGCTTGGTATTTGCCTCCGTTTTTCGGCTACTTGTTCCATTTCGTTCCAATTGCTTCCGGCCTTCATTTCCAACACATGACTTGTCACTTGGCTCACAATCTTCAATACGTTAACTACCATGGCTTGATGATGATATTGATTGGCTTTATTATCCCAAATTAGTGCCAAACTTAGCTCAATTCTCGACCTTGGCTCCCAATCAAAATGCGTCAATTCCTTGAAACTTGGAAGCCTACCTTGGATCACATCAGGGAGGAGGAGGTTGAGTTTGAGCGGCGGTAACACCAGGACTAGGTGAGAGGGAGGAATAGGATGGCTAGTGGAGTGGAGAGTTAGAGACAGCGAAGGGGGGAGAGCGAATAGTGAAAATCGAAATGGAATTGATTCAATAGAATTGAGAATGGGTTGTAAATGGGTCATGGGTGTATCATGAATGTGTTGATTGGGCTAATGGGTTACTACGCTAATGGGCTTCACTTCTTAAGGACGCGAATAATTTCATTTATTATATATCCAAATTATAATAGGAGGTTTCGAGTATTGAAACACTCAGACCAACCCATTTGACGACTAGGCCTATTCTTGACTAACCAACAAGCCACCAATCCCCAATGTTAAATTCTGATAAGAGCATCTTAGGGCATGCTTTTTCTATAAAAGAATTCGCATCCTATGGCTTAGATGGAAGCTCCACACACAAACATGCTCACAAGGCGGACCGGTCTATGATACATTATATAATGGATCATGCCATTAATGAGGAGAGCCGTTTTTGGATTTGGGTCGTTTTATACAATTTAACACATCTAGTGACTTATGTTGCTTTTGTTAGACATATACGATTGGTATATACCCATGTGTTAATATCCTAATGACTCTACGTATGTTCATACACGGTACTTTACATTTGCATAAATGGGTCACGCTGTAGGTCATCACGAGTACTTACAAATTTAATAGTCACGGAATTGTAAGCAGAAATCGTAAATTTTAAGTTTTTAAGAGGTATTTGATACTTGATAATTAAAAGTTAAAGATGATCAACTGTACTAGAAACCCTAGTACATAGTACTAATGACAACTATTTTCGCAGAAATATGTGCAAGAAATATATTCAAGATCCATTGAAATGCTAGCCAGTCAACAATCGATGACATCCACTTTATGGAGAATAGATGTCCACATCATATGGTGAGGAGAACATTCCACATTTAGCAAATCTCTTCTTTCCATTCAAACTTATGGTTTTTGATTTCGAAACCCTAGACTTCTACTTGATGCAATCACATGGTTTCCCTTAATTTCTTAATGTTAATTAAAAAAAGGGCTTATTTTCTTGGTGGGTGTGACTTTCTTAGACTTTCTTTCACTTTTTCTTTACATGCATCTCGAGGAGCATGTAAAAAATATCTATGTACAAATTCAGCCAAGCAAATTTGTTACAAAATTGGTGACGAGATGAATGACGTTTTTCTCCTATAAACTCAAGTGTTAAATTGGTGATATCTACACCGCTAACGTGTAAGCTATTTCTCTTTTTGGGACATTTTGCCGATTATTTTATAGCGATTCTTGTGTCGAAGTGAATCATATTGACATTAAGTACAAGTAAATATATATTATCTTTTTAGCACCACTACATGCATAATTTCCTATTTTTTATTTTACTTTCTTGAGTAAATATTTTTATATAGAAATTATTAATGAATCAAGATGGTGGAGGTAAAATTGAATGACATTGGGTTTGACTGAGATGAATATGGGGAACATCTTCCACAGACAAGAATAAGTACTATTTATCGTTGTTTATTAATATTGCTTGTGTTTTATTTTATTTTCTCTTCATATTTTATAATATATATAACTATTCTAGTTGAAATATGAATTATCAACAACAGAATAGTGTATGTGTGTCTTCTTGCTAATATAAGAAGATAAAATATATTAGTTAATTGGAATATAAGTTAAGTCCCTATTTGACAACTATTATTTTCAAATTCTTTTTACTAGTACTCATTTTCAACCATATTCATACAATAAAATATTTTGCATGTAAATTCAAAATTTTTCTTTATTTTTTAAACGTACATTCTACTAAAATTCATTATTCAGAACATTATTTTTCCCAAATAATAATTATCGAACATAGACTTAATTTTTAGAATAATGTCTATAAGACTATGTATGTCCTTTCGTATTGACTAACATATGTTCAGAAGGTTTGTTCTGTATGCAGCTCCATATTTCAAAAACTTCAGCTTTTATGTCTAATTGATACAAGCTTTAGATCAACTCTTTTTCAAAAATAAAAAAAAAATATATATATATATATATTCTCGATAATTTCATCTGACATGTTTGTTAATAATAAATGAAAAATAATATGGCTAAATATGACCTAAAATTTTTAATGATTCCAACATGGAATGTAGTATTAAAATATGTGATTCTATTCAACTTATCTAACTCCTATTTGCTACTAATTAAAATTTAGATTTTAATCTAAGTAAGAGCTAGTTTGTTTCTTATTTTTGTAAGAATAAGAATGAAAAATATAGTCATTATAGGCCTCACACAACATATAGAAATTTAAATTTGGTGGCTTGATGTAATGGATAACGGTCATATTTTTTATTTTAATGAAAAACGAATGAGAAACAAACAGGGCTAAATATTAAAATTAAATTTCAAGTAGATTTTGATAAAAAAAAAAAAAAATTGATAAAATGTATGGTTAAAAAGTTGTAGGATCCATATAATACCAATATATTAATTTTTTGATTTTGATTTAGATTAAAATTTAATTTTAATCAATACCAAATAAGGGTCAAGTTAAAGTCAATAATTAATTCTAATCATATATTTTATGGATTACACAACTTTTCAATCACGCATCTTATCAACTTTTATCAAAATTTACTAAAAATCTAATTTTAATACCTACCAAATGGAGGCCTACTGAGGTATTAAGCAAACTCATATTAAGTTCAAAATCAATGCCTGCAAATGAGGGTTAATTTTTCCAATATTCACTAAACTTAGATTGACATTTTTCGATTGCTCACTATACCTTGATATATCGAGTTTTGGCCACTAAACTTTTCAAGTTCGGACGATATATGTTGAAATAAATTTTATTCTATGTCTCTAGTGGAGTAGCTGCTTCGGCAGATGAATTTCACAATTGGCTTCCATCACAGTTATATGCCTAATCACGAAAGAGGGACAATCCACATAAGCAAAGCATCTTTATTTGCTAAATATACTTTAAGTTGGGTCAAGTTTTAGTCACTAAACATCTCAAAGTGACATTAGAATAATATGAAAACATGGGTTTTGTTTATTTTGTGTTTAATATTGTGTTATTATATGTTTAGAAAGATTTTTCAGGTTGAACATTTTACATTTTATTAAGTTATTTCGCTAATAGAATATAATACGAGAGACAATCAAATCAAACTCAATCACCATTCTTTAATGGTAATTTTTCTTAAATTTTGTTTAATTGGGGAACTACAATTTGGTTTGATTTCACTTTAATGACTTGTCAAGACATTTATTTGAAATGCTATTCCTTTTTTTTTTTTAAGAAATAATGCTACTTACATATAAGTAGTTGCATAATTGTTTATATACATATGATATGCTTAAAAGAGAGCAAAGAATTTTTTTTCTTTTGGTTGAAGAGACTATGACCCGATCATATTTTACTACATTATATGTATGTAAACCTTTTATGTACATGCGCAGCAGTAGCACAACCATTTTTCACCTATCTTATTTTATTTCACGCGTGGAAGATCATGCAGCATTAATAGCACCATCAATATGAAAATATGTTATCCTTTCAATATTTGAATCTCGAAAATATAAATAAATATATCACTAAGATTACACATTTAAACACAATAAGCTCTTCGTAATTGCAATATAATTAAAAAAAATACCTAAATTTTCGAATTCTACCATTGAACATGACAAGCCCATGTTTGGGTTTCATTTTTGTCAAATACATTTTCCTCTTTTTTTATTTTCAACCACACATTTTTCAATAAAATAATATTACATGTAAATCCAAAAATTTTCCTTATTTTTTAATTACACATTCTCTAAAAAAAAATAAAAATCATAATTTCAAAATTAATTTTTCCTCAAAATTCATTTTTAATGGAGCCCAAAACACGGGCTATAATAACACTTAATAATTCCATTAGCAAAATGATTTAATAAAATGTTTAACCTAGGAGGGGGAAAAACCTTTCTAAACATATATAATAATACAACATTAAACACAAAAAATCAACAAAACACATGGTTTTCATATCATCCCTTCATCACTTTGAAAATTTTATTGGCTAAAATTCGATCAACTTAAAGTATAGCAAGTAGTCAAATGCATTTATTAAAGTATATTAAATTATTAAAAACGCATTTCTTACATGTACTTCGATCTTTCGTGATTAGACATCTGACAATGATAGAATGCAGGTCAACAATTCTGTTAGAATGCGAAATGAAAATGATTCCAATAAGTAACATCCGACAATTTCAGAAATTTAGTGGCTAAAAACTCAATTTTTATTAAAGTGTAATTAGCAATCAAACACGTCAACTTAAATTTATTAATTATTGGGACTTCCAAAGAGTTCTAAACTAACCAAGTTACTGAAGAACTTTTAAAAACAAAAATTAAAAGAAAAAGAATGGAAAGATGACTATTTTTCCTCATTTCATTCCAGCATTACTCAAACAGCGTATTTTACGACTTCCTCGTTTCAAACCCAGAAAATTTGTGATTATGAACGAGGAAATCTAACGATCAGATGGAAATGTAGTGTGGTATGGAGCTGCCAATTTCTTTAAACTTCTCTTCTCGTAATTGTAGATAGTTTAAATTGTAGGATTTTTGAGGTTTAAGACAATTACTCTTCAATTTTACTTTGTTCCCGTAATTTCCCTAAGATTTGGTGAAACCTTGTGTCGTTTTATCCCCCAATTGTTCGATTATTTGCTGTCGTTTTGTGGTGATTGAGCCCGTAATGCAAGTGCTTAGACCTAATTCTGGTTGCAATTCGGTGATCTTCTGATAGTTCACGTTCCCGAGATTGACAGTAATACCTCGAAATTAGCATTCTTAATTCATGGATGAAACCAGTGCCACGAATACTCGTTTAACATTTGTCGCCCCCAAATTCTTCACCTCATTGTGTATTTACACACCTAATATCGTGTGATAGCCCCACATTGTAGTGATCTGGTTGCTGTTCTGATGCTCACCGTATATAAATGTTATTCAAAAATGCACATATATACATGGCTCTAGAACTCAATCACCCATGTGTAACTGTCAATATATAAATTCGGGTGGAATTGTTTGTAGGGTTGGAATTACTATCTTCACTCATTTCTGCTTACCATATATAATGTTAGTCGAAAAACTAGGAATATTCACAGCTATAGAATTCTCTTTTGAGTGCAAAAAAGAAAGAGACGCGTGGGGCAGCCCATTCGTGTACAGCATTGGGATATTTATTGACAGCAAGCCTGTATACAAGGTTGATTGTTTTGAGTCAATGGTTAAGGTGGTAATAATTGTCTAATATTTAGTAACTTGAACCAATGAAAAGCTGCTCAGCTTTGGCCATGGTTTTCATAACAGATTAATCTCTATTTATTAGTTCCAAAGCTGAAATCTTATTGGCTTCTAGGATCTGCTGTTTGAGCGCCAGACTTTTTCCCAATTACACCACACAACACAACCATTAATTCCCACAGGCCTTACTAAATTTTCTAGCAACGTGAAGAGAATTTTATTACTGTTCTTTGGAAATGAAGGTGAGAGATAGTGAGATATTTGTCTCATTTTATTAGGGAAAAAAACTGTTGTTATAGTGGTTTTGATTTGTTTGGCTGCAGTTCTTCAACTGGATGCAGAATAAGTTCAATGGAGGAGAAGGGAATAAGAAGCCAAGTGCAGTTCCTGCTACAAGTATGTTCTTCTTCCTTCTTATGTAATGCAAGTGAATCTTCTGTTACAGTGTTGGTTAATGATCTAATGGTGTAAGACATATTTTAAGGAGATAATTGCTAGTAAAATATTCTTTTTCCTTTGTCCGTGGAGGAGGATTGTAGAAGTTAATTTGGAGAGGGATTGGGAGCTGTGAGGGGACTTGAGGATTATATAACTGTAACTCAATTTTATAAACATGCACTTTCTAACTTGATCTGGTATATCAAAATTGCCACATTGAGCTTCTTTAGTTCTCATTGAATATCGTTTGTGGATCCAAGTATGCACAAGATTCACTCTTAAAGTTAGCTTGAAGGCATAACTGTGCATGAGACTTCCGTCTCCCATGACTAATAAGTGATTAAAGAAAGAGCTCGTCTTTTTTTCCTATTCTGTACAATTCTAGTGCTATTAACAATGGAAAATGATTGTTAATCTCCATGCAATCATAAAAATTATCGATTAGCATGATCAGTGTTTAAAGAAAAGTAAAATCAAAGACCCCATCAAGAAGTCATCTGGTACAACACTCAGAATATCTTCTCTGGATGTTAGTGTAGGAGATATTCCATGAAAATCCAGCCTCAATCAAGATTATAAGGACTCTCGAAGTGACTGAGACGAAAATTTCAAATGTCGGGCAAATTAAGCAACTTTTCTAGACATAATGGAAGAGTTCAGTGTGTGTGCCTGTCATACATCGATTTAGAGTCTCATAATCATCTGTTTCCCCTTAAAAGATTAAATTAATGTGTGTATTTTCAGCTAGGAACTGATGCAACTTAACTATTTCGACGGAATGATACAAAAAATTATGAATTTTTTTTACATGATAGCCCTCACACCTGGGGAAAATTCTAAAAATTCTTCTCCATTTACATTCTGCTGCACAATTTTACATATCTAGGGGCTATTGGCTATAGCAATTCAAATATCTTATTACATATAAATTTGTTTATTATTTATTGATCTCAAATTTAACTTCCTTAATGCAGATCATACAAAGAACGAACCTCCGAAAGAAGAATTCAGTGACTGGCCTCAAGGATTGCTGGCAATTGGAACTTTTGGCAACACAGATCTTACAGAAAATCAAGAGAGCCAAGTTGTAAAGAATCCAGACAATGAAATCCTACCGGACGAGCAATGTTCCTCTCCAGATTTTTCGGAATTCACTGCTGAAGAAGTCGGAAAGTTACAAAAGGAGTTGAAAAAACTTTTGACTCGCAAACCAAAAGCTGAAGAACCAATTAAAGATCTGCCATTAGATAGATTCCTCAACTGCCCTTCTAGCTTGGAAGTAGATCGCACAATTTCTAATAGATTCAGCATCAGCACTATTTCGGATGATAAAGACGAAGAAGAAATTGATCGAACCATTAGAATAATCCTCGGAAGATGCAAAGATGTTTGCGAAAAGAAGAAGAAAGCAATTGGCAAGAAATCAGTAACTTTTCTTCTCAAGAAAATGTTTTCTTGCAGAAGTGGCTTTGCACCAACTCCCAGCCTTCGAGATCCATTTCCTGAATCGCGGATGGAGAAGGTAACCGTCTCTATTTTCTTGATACATGAATCCATATAATTCATGCTTATGCAAAAAGTGCAACTAATTTTACCTAAGAATGTCTAGTCCCCTGTTTTTCACAATCTAAGATGCGAATATCTGCCTTAAACAATTACATTTTCAGAAAATGTTCGATGATATTAGATCTTACACTAGGTTAATGCTTTATGAAGCCTAATGTGCAAAAAATGAAGTAAATAGTGGACAAGTAGACAGATTGAACACGTTTTAATGCAGTTTCCCTAGAGTCCTTTTAAAGAGCATAATATTATGTTGAGCTCTCAGTCATGGTAATCCTAATGAATTGTATTAATCGTAATTTACAGCTTTTGCGGAAAATGCTCACCAAGAAGATGTATCCTCAAAATTCTTCTCGAGCATCATCCACGAAGAAATATCTAAGGGATAACAGACATACATCAAATGCTGAAAAACAAGATGAACAGCAGGAAAAAAGATGCGACGGATCTAAGTGGGACAAAACTGATTCTGAATGTAAGTTCGTATTATACAGTTTTAGCATATCTGATTCACAGTTTTCAATATAATATAACATGAAATTGACAAAAAATATATATATATTTGGGTTTGCAGACATTGTTCTTGAAATTTAAACAAGCCTCGAGGATGTCAACATTCGATTTCCAGTGACTAAATACACTTATTGGATCATGGCCGATCATGAAGTGATCATAAACTGTACAACGAAAAAAAAAAAAAGCTTTTTTAAAAAAAAATAAAAATAAAAAAATTGTAATTATACTCCCAAACTTTTTAAAAAACTGTAAATGAGTCTAAATAAATTATTAAAAGAGTAATTAGCACAGCACTCCTACCTTTCAATATTATTGTGAAAAAAGTCCATATATTTAATTTTTTTTGACATTTTCACCTTTATTTTTCACATTTCATTGCAAAATCGTTATTTTTATCATTTTTTCAATTAAAAAATGTAAAATGATAAACATACCCTCTTATTTAAATAAAATAAAAATAAAGAATAAATTGCAAATACACTCCCAAAATGTTTTAAAAAAGTACAAATAAATTTCAAATAAATAATGAAAAATAAATAGGAGGGTATATTCGTCATTTTACAATTTTTAATTGAAAAAATGGATAAAAATGATAATTTTCGCAATGAAATGTGAAAACAAGGGTGAAAAATGTCAAAAAATGAAAGGTAGATACGTTTTGTACAATAGTATTAAAAGGTAAGGACATTTTATACTAATTATCATTTTATTAACTTATTGAGACACATTTGTAGTTTTTAAAAAAGTTTGGGAGTATAATTGTAATTTTTTTATTTAAATAGGAGTGTATATTTGTCATTTTACATTTTTATATTGAAAATCTTTTTCGCAATGAAAGATGAAAATGTCAAAAAATGAAAAGTGTGAACATTTCTAACTTCTAATAAAAAGGGGAAAGGAGGGTCTACTATTCATGCAATAGTAAATTAATCCAATTTTACTATGCATGATATCATTTTTTATTTTTCATTTTATTTATGTCAAACAAATGTTCTTCTACACATCATGCCACTAGCATTAAAAAAATAATTATATCAAACAAATGTTCTTCCACATATCATATCATTAGCATTAAAAAATAATAATAATTTTAGTAAATATAAACTGCCAAGAGCAAAAAAAAAAAAAAAAAAAAAAAAAAAAAAAAAAAAAGAAACCTCTTCACACATGAGCTTTAACATAAATAAATTCTCCGCACAGTGTGGAGAAATGGCAAGCCATGTGTGGAGTAAAAAAGAAAGAAAAAAATCTCTGCATAATGCGGAAAGATAGCAAGCTATGTGCGGAGAGATAGCAAACTCTTCGTACAGTGCGAAGTAAAAAAAAAATTTTCTCCGCAGAGTGCGGAAAGATAGCAAACACTACGGTAAAACTCTTCGCACAGTGCGGAGAGATGGTATTCTGTGCGGACACTGTCTTCACAAAATGCGTACTCTTCGTACAGTGTGGAGTAAAAAAAAGCAACAAAAAAAAACTTCTCACAGTGCGGAGAGTTGGCAAACTCTCTGTACAGTGCGAAGTTAAAAAAAAAATCTCTGCACAATGACTGTCACGTGCATTGCACGAATTTTACATTTATCGTATTTTTATTATTATATGAATTTTAGTTTTTTAGAAAGTTTTTGAAACAATATCTAAAAATATTTCCATGATATAAGAAGATAATTACAAATTATTTTTACAATTGCATAACAGTATTGTGTTATCTAGAAAAAAATATTCTTGTATATTTCATACTTGAATAAGAAATATACGAGATTATACAAATTATTTTTCTTGTATTCTTTCATAGTGTTGATATAATTGAATTGAATATGAAGATTATATTTCTAAATTTTGTATAATTCAATGTTGAAAAATTGAAGATTGAGCACCATATTCATATGCATTTATATTTTGTGCTTCATATATATTTAATATTTATTTTATGCTTATATTGAAAAAATAAAAATCTGAAATTTTTTTTTGAAATTCGATTTGGTAAATAAATGTACAATGTTCTGCATTCTCGGTATTTGTAAGTGCAAAAATCACTATATAAAAATACAGTAAGCTACAAATACGGTAGACAGCTATACAGTAAGCTGCAAATACGTAAGGTGAAAATACGGTAAGTTGTTTGCAAATACGGTAGGCTGCAAATTCGATAAGTTGCAAATACAGTAAGCAGCAATACGATAAGGTGCAAATACGATAGGTTGGAAATATGGTAGGCAGCATATACGGTAAGTTTCCTGTAAATACGGTAAGTTGTATATATGGATTTATAATTTGTTATAAATGTATAAAATTTATTTAATATTGCATTTCGTAAGTATTAAATGTTGTAATTTAATATTGTTTCCTTTTTTATAATTGTATTTTCGAGAATTAAAAAAAAAAGTGGTTATGAAATTGCTAATTTTTAAATGTGTTTTTTTGTTGAAAATAAAAATAATTTTTTATGTTATTTGTAAAAAAAAAATTATTTTAATTTTATTAGCTTAATAAGAAGATTTATTATACATTTTTATTTTTTGCATTTTGTGAAGCATTTTTTTATGGTGATTGACAAATATTCTTCCACACACGCATCATGCCAACAACATTAAAAAAATAATAATAATTTTAGTATATATAAACTCCATGAGACAAAAAAAATTCCGCACATCAGCAAAAAAAAAAAAAGACTCAAACTATCTCTCCGCACAGTATGAAGAGAAAAATAAAAACTCTTGAAACTTTATCCACAAGTTTCAAGAGGCCTTTTCTCAAACAACTTTTGAGCAATGCATTGAACACTTTAACTCCTGGCCTACAACCTGAAAGTATAATTCATTGAAAATTGTATCCGGTTCTAATGTCCAAGAGCTGTTACCAAGCAAGTGTAAATTACTAAATTTGGGTGATACCCTAGAGCCTCCATTTGTGAAAACAATGTCATGGTACTATCAATATCTCCTTCTTTACGCAACTCACATATTGTTTCATTGTATGAATCACGAGAAAGCTCGTTTCCAATACCGTAAATATGATTTGCATACTCAAAAATTGAGCTGTGACTGGAATTTAAAGAAGACAATTGATTTTGAGCCATGTTTTTCGACTTTGTTTCGTTGTATATACGAAAAATTTACAATCTTGAAATTTGACTTGTAATTAAAGAATTTGAAAACAACTCTCTGCACTGTGCAGAGAGTTTTTTCTCTCTTTGTACGGAGAGTTGGTTTGTCATCTCTCAATACTGTGCGGAGAGTTTTTTTTACTCCGCACATGGTTCAACTCTCTCCGCATTGTGCGGTGAGGTTTTTTTCTCTCCGTACTTTTTTTTTTTACTTTACACATGGTTCAACTCTCTACGCACTGTGTGAAAAGTTTTGCCATGGTGCGGACAAACTCTCCGCACTGTGCGAAGAGATTAACCCTCTCCACACAGTGGGGAGAGTTTTTTTTTGCTCTCCATACTGTGCGGAGAATTGGTTCGTCATCTTTCCGTACCGTGCGGAGAGGTTTTTTCTCTTCTTACCTTTTTTTATTTTTTATTTTTACTCCACACTTGGTTCAACTCTCTCCACACTGTGCGGAGAGTTTTTTTCAATTTTACAATATTGAATTACACAAAATTTAGAAATATAATCTTCGCATTCAATTCAATCATATCAACACTATCAAAGAATACAAGCAAAATAGTTTGTATATTTCTTATTCAAGCATGAAATATACAATCATATTTTTCTAGATAACATACTGCTATGCAATTATAAAAATAATTTACAATTATTTTCTTATATCATGGAAATATTTTTAGTTATTACTTCAAAAATTTTCCAAAAGAACTAAAATTCAGACACTAATAAAAATACGATAAATATAAAATTCGTGCAATGCACGTGATAGCAACTAGTTACACAATAACATTGAAAGGTAGTGATGTTTTGTACTAATTACCCTTCATGAAATAGACAACTAAATTAAAGTATAGCTAGGAGATGTAGACTGAAACAAGTGGAATGAAGTGTGATGTCTTCTTTTTTAAATGAGATTCACTAATTGGTAAAATCAAAGAACAGGTTAGCGAAAATCCTTTAACTTGTTATCTAGAAGATATAATAACCATAGTGACTAATGGAGTGTAGTAAATGTGAAAGAAAGATGTAATAATAGACGAGAGTAATAGGTAACTTCAATTATGAATAAAAAAATTAGAAATACATTATTATCAATGTTTGACCGCTTTATATTACTGTTACCTCTATTAGAGACTCTTTATTTAGAAAGTATATTCTATCATTTAGAGAGCATATATAAATTTGGATAATTAAAATTTCTAAGTATTATATTTAACACTTAATTTTACTACTTTTAAAAAATATTAATTATTTTTTCTATTTTTTATTTTAACTAGTTTTTTTCTAAATTAAAGTGTTAATTTAAATAGTCTCTTGGAGCAGGATTTTAAAAGTTGACTCTTTAAAATAGAGATAATTTCAAGCTTAAAAAATCTCTTAGAGATGTTCTAATACTCCACTTGAATTATAAAAGTCCATTTGGCTGCAATTATTTGAAATTTTAATGGTTGGAATAATTTATTTTTTATTATTTTTTTAAGAATGTATGGTTAAACAAGAAGAAAAAGTTTTGGAATTACTAATTTACTCGAAATATTATGTTATTGGTGAATGTGAGGTCAATAAGAAGAGAGAAAAAATTAAATATAATTTTAATAAGGACCAAATATTGGCCATGCCTCTCTTTCCTTGATTTTTAATTTTTAATGTAATATAACTCAACAATTCTTTAAGTTTCCATTAATAAATACTGTTGAAGATCAAAAGCAACTTGATCAAAGAATGGAAGAAGTGAATCGTGATTGATATTCATTGGAAGAAGCCCTCGTCTGTTCTGGTTGTTGACATGTTGTGTTAATGTTATTAATGAAGAAAGGGGGAATATTGTCACAATCTGGTCTTGATAGCAGTAGTTCTACAAAAGTAGTCAAAACATGCACGTATGAATGTTCAAAGAGCTAAAGGCTGGTGACAGGGTAGCCACAAGCAAGGAGCCAAAGGCTATGTGGTGTAGTGCCAAATCAAGGGGTTGAGACGTGGGACAGATGCAATGCATGTAACAGAAGTACAAGGCAGATGTAGGCAAAGTCAAAGATTGGATGCAAGAGATGCAACCAAACATAATAGTTGTGGTGGTGCAGGACGTCTGGTGCGTGAGGGTGCATGTACATGAATCTCGAGACGGTCTCTTCAAACAGTTTGTTCCTAACGATATTTCTGACTTTTTGTGTTGAAAGTTTTTTGTTTCAGAGTGTGCAATAGAGTATGGACAGCGTTGTTCTTCAGACATTTGGGACTCGATTGTGATTTGTTGGTTGCTGTTGTTTTCAGTGACTTTAGGACGAATAGTGGTTAAAGTGATAAATTCTCATGTCTCATAATTTAGGGACTTAGATTGGTTCACTCTGGTATATTAGCTTATTTCAGTTTAAAGTTTATTGTGTTTGGTGACATTAGGTTTGTGGTTATCGCTGCTGCTTCTACTAGAAATTTAGGAGTTATTTGTCATATTTGAAGTGTTGGATTTAATTGCAAATTAATAACTACTTTTGTGTTTAATTTACTGCATTACGTGAGAATTTGAATTTTTTGTTAATATACCTTCGTGTTTGCATTAATTATCACATTAGAACACCTGGACTTGGTCCGTTTGAACATTCCATTGATTTAAGATCATGAATCTTACGAAACCCTAGGAATCTAGAATGTCGTATATTGCGGCTTTAGAATTACTTTGTGTGGTCATTTATGCATTTGGTTATTCTGTTTTTTTTTCTCAAAATGTCTTCACACTTTGAAATTGGAATGTTTAATGGGAAATGAGATTTTTCAATTTGGCAATAAAAGATGAAGAATATTTTGGTCCAACAAAAAGTTTTTTTTTTTACTTTACACATGGTTCAACTCTCTACGCACTGTGTGAAAAGTTTTGCCATGGTGCGGACAAACTCTCCGCACTGTGCGAAGAGATTAACCCTCTCCACACAGTGGGGAGAGTTTTTTTTTGCTCTCCATACTGTGCGGAGAATTGGTTCGTCATCTTTCCGTACCGTGCGGAGAGGTTTTTTCTCTTCTTACCTTTTTTTATTTTTTATTTTTACTCCACACTTTGTTCAACTCTCTCCACACTGTGCGGAGAGTTTTTTTTCAATTTTACAATATTGAATTACACAAAATTTAGAAATATAATCTTCGCATTCAATTCAATCATATCAACACTATCAAAGAATACAAGCAAAATAGTTTGTATATTTCTTATTCAAGCATGAAATATACAATCATATTTTTCTAGATAACATACTGCTATGCAATTATAAAAATAATTTACAATTATTTTCTTATATCATGGAAATATTTTTAGATATTACTTCAAAAATTTTCCAAAAGAACTAAAATTCATACACTAATAAAAATACGATAAATATAAAATTCGTGCAATGCACGTGATAGCAACTAGTTACACAATAACATTGAAAGGTAGTGATGTCTTGTATTAATTACCCTTCTTGAAATAGACAACTAAATTAAAGTATAGCTAGGAGATGTAGACTGAAACAAGTGGAATGAAGTGTTGATGTCTTCTTTTTTAAATGAGATTCACTAATTGGTAAAATCAAAGAACAGGTTAGCGAAAATCCTTTAACTTGTTATCTAGAAGATATAATAACCATAGTGACTAATGGAGTGTAGTAAATGTGAAAGAAAGATGTAATAATAGACGAGAGTAATAGGTAACTTCAATTATGAATAAAAAAATTAGAAATACATTATTATCAATGTTTGACCGCTTTATATTACTGTTACCTCTATTAGAGACTCTTTATTTAGAAAGTATATTCTATCATTTAGAGAGCATATATAAATTTGGATAATTAAAATTTCTAAGTATTATATTTAACACTTAATTTTACTACTTTTAAAAAATATTAATTATTTTTTCTATTTTTTATTTTAACTAGTTTTTTTCTAAATTAAAGTGTTAATTTAAATAGTCTCTTGGAGCAGGATTTTAAAAGTTGACTCTTTAAAATAGAGATAATTTCAAGCTTAAAAAATCTCTTAGAGATGTTCTAATACTCCACTTGAATTATAAAAGTCCATTTGGCTGCAATTATTTGAAATTTTAATGGTTGGAATAATTTATTTTTTATTATTTTTTTAAGAATGTATGGTTAAACAAGAAGAAAAAGTTTTGGAATTACTAATTTACTCGAAATATTATGTTATTGGTGAATGTGAGGTCAATAAGAAGAGAGAAAAAATTAAATATAATTTTAATAAGGACCAAATATTGGCCATGCCTCTCTTTCCTTGATTTTTAATTTTTAATGTAATATAACTCAACAATTCTTTAAGTTTCCATTAATAAATACTGTTGAAGATCAAAAGCAACTTGATCAAAGAATGGAAGAAGTGAATCGTGATTGATATTCATTGGAAGAAGCCCTCGTCTGTTCTGGTTGTTGACATGTTGTGTTAATGTTATTAATGAAGAAAGGGGGAATATTGTCACAATCTGGTCTTGATAGCAGTAGTTCTACAAAAGTAGCCAAAACATGCACGTATGAATGTTCAAAGAGCTAAAGGCTGGTGACAGGGTAGCCACAAGCAAGGAGCCAAAGGCTATGTGGTGTAGTGCCAAATCAAGGGGTTGAGACGTGGGACAGATGCAATGCATGTAACAGAAGTACAAGGCAGATGTAGGCAAAGTCAAAGATTGGATGCAAGAGATGCAACCAAACATAATAGTTGTGGTGGTGCAGGACGTCTGGTGCGTGAGGGTGCATGTACATGAATCTCGAGACGGTCTCTTCAAACAGTTTGTTCCTAACGATATTTCTGACTTTTTGTGTTGAAAGTTTTTTGTTTCAGAGTGTGCAATAGAGTATGGACAGCGTTGTTCTTCAGACATTTGGGACTCGATTGTGATTTGTTGGTTGCTGTTGTTTTCAGTGACTTTAGGACGAATAGTGGTTAAAGTGATAAATTCTCATGTCTCATAATTTAGGGACTTAGATTGGTTCACTCTGGTATATTAGCTTATTTCAGTTTAAATTTTATTGTGTTTGGTGACATTAGGTTTGTGGTTATCGCTGCTGCTTCTACTAGAAATTTAGGAGTTATTTGTCATATTTGAAGTGTTGGATTTAATTGCAAATTAATAACTACTTTTGTGTTTAATTTACTGCATTACGTGAGAATTTGAATTTTTTGTTAATATACCTTCGTGTTTGCATTAATTATCACATTAGAACACCTGGACTTGGTCCGTTTGAACATTCCATTGATTTAAGATCATGAATCTTACGAAACCCTAGGAATCTAGAATGTCGTATATTGCGGCTTTAGAATTACTTTGTGTGGTCATTTATGCATTTGGTTATTCTGTTTTTTTTTCTCAAAATGTCTTCACACTTTGAAATTGGAATGTTTAATGGGAAATGAGATTTTTCAATTTGGCAATAAAAGATGAAGAATATTTTGGTCCAACAAAAAGTTTCAAAAGTCATAGATGACAAATTTCATGCAAACTTAACAGAAGCACAAAAAGAAGAGTACGACGAACTTGTATACACTTCAATTATTTTACACCTGTCTGACACTGTTTGAGAAAAGTTGGAAAACTTAATTTTACAAAAGAACTTTGGAAAAAATTGGAGGACTTATATTTGCTTAAGTCCACTCCTAATAAGTTGTACTTGCTTGAACGATTTTTTAGCTTTAAAATGGATCATTCAAAGGATCTTGATAACAATCTGAATGTCTTTAACTAATTAGTTCAAGATATCGTTAATTGTGATGAAAAGATATCTGAAACATATAAGGCTATTATCTTGCTTAATTTCATGCCCGGTTCATATATAGAAGTTAAGAATGCAATTAAGTACGGTATGAACACTTTAACACCCGAGATTGTCATAGACTCACTTAGGAGTAAGAAGAAGGCTAAAAAGATGATAAAAGGAGTGACAAGTTACATATGATGAGTGGTAAGATGAAGTTTAAACAAATGAATTTGGGTAGAACTTAAGACAGTGGTGATTCGAGTAGTAACTCGAGTAATGAGGTTAGTAAGAAGAAAAGCAAGGGACGGGACAAGTCTAGTAGTAGACGGTGTTACAATTGTGGTAAGTTGGGCATTTTTTTAGGGACTGTCCAAGAAGAAGGATAAACTGAAGGGTAAGATGAGAGGCGATGCGAACTTAGAGTTTACTTTCTCTCAAAGAACTCGACTCCCTGTCCTTCAAATACTTTTTGGGTATTGAAGCTACCCCCACTCCAAATGGTGTGTTCTTGTCACAAAAGAAGTACATTCGTGATCTTCTAGTCAAGACAAACATGTTGGATTCCAAACCAGTTACTACTCCGCTCTCTCCAACTGAACCTCTCAAAATCTATGATGGTAGCCTAATGTCCGACTCTACACAATATCGACAAGTACTTGGATCACTGCAATGTCTTTCTTTCGCTCGTCCAGATATCTCCTTTGCGGTCAACAAACTTTCTCAATTTATGCATTGTCCATCAACAACTCACTGGTCTGCTGTCAAGCGTATTTTGCGCTACCTAAAGGGTACTAATACTCATGGAATTCTCATTAGAAAAGAGTCATCTCCTCAACTTCATGCTTTCTCTGATTCTGATTTGGCCGGGAACTTAGATGATAGAACCTCAACTACAGCCTACATTATTTTCCTTTGTGCCACTCCAATTAGTTGGACTTCCAAGAAGCAAAGAACTGTCGCTCGATCTTCTACTAAAGTGAAGTATTGAACCATAGCCTCTTCAGCAGCTGAGTGAACATGGATTACCAATCTATTACATGAACTGGGGTTTCATTCATCCA
>NW_019262241.1:0-1071 GCF_002742605.1 Olea europaea var. sylvestris | reverse complement strand
GACTGATGAGTATGGACGACTTGCCTACTTAGAATAGAATATTGAATTATATTTCTTGGTTCGGAATACTAATAATTGGATGACAGAGAAGCTCTTCTTTCTCAATGAAGTGACAAAATTTCAATAATTTTCATCTCTTGTTTCTCTTATCCTTTATTCCCACTTCAAAATGGATGCCACAAGTCTGTCATTGCTTACAGTCCAAGAAATGAAACCTGCATTAGTACTGCCATTGTCTTTGGCTTATATGCTTTGATATTGTTTATTTTTGTCTTGTATGTTTGCTAAGGCACTTCAAGGTTTTCTACTGGAAATAATTAAAAACTTGAGCAGGTTATTTTAGTTTTGCTTAACATGTTATGGTTGTATTAGCTTACTTTATCCTGAATGATGTTAAGCATGGGCATTACTAAACGTTCTTTTTTTTGTTTTTTTTGTTTTTGGCATTGAAACTTCTTTTTTCTTCTGCAGAGAAACTCCTTGTATTGCTAAGAGATGGAAGGAAATTATTGGGGACTCTTCGTTCTTTTGATCAATTTGGTAATGATTTTGACATTTATGTGTAATGTATCGTTTGCCTGCTTATACAATTCATTATCCTCTGACTAACAATAGTTTGAATGTTTCATTCGTAGCCAATGCTGTTCTAGAAGGTGCATGTGAGCGTGTTATTGTTGGTGATCTTTACTGTGACATCTTATTAGGTCTATACGTAATCCGTGGGGAAAATGTTGTCTTAATTGGCGAACTGGTATGTATTTTTTATTTCTGCAGTATCTATCTTGCTTCCTTTTGCTTTATATGAATTGATTTTGATTGATAGGATTTGGAGAAAGAGGAACTTCCTTCACATATGACTCGGGTATCAGAAGCAGAGATAAAAAGGGTATTTATTTGTGGTGTTCTATAGTGAGCAAATTATAATTGAAAAGATTGAATGGATTTTCATTTTCAATGCATATTGTCGCTTGTGTTATAAAGGTGCATTGGTGTTTTTTTTGGCAATTTTCTTTTTGCGGGGTCGGTGGGTTGCAGGTGGGGGGTTATTAGAAAATTGGAGCCCCCTGCTTG
>NW_019262240.1:0-1006 GCF_002742605.1 Olea europaea var. sylvestris | reverse complement strand
TTTTTTTTTTTTCTCCTAACCAATTTGCATTTGACGTTTCACAACTCATGCTCGAATTTTATTAGGTTTACTACGACACCAATGGACATCGGTTATGTTAAAATAAGGAAAATTGGCAAATTGGTTCCAAACTTTGTCCATATTGCATTTTTTGTTCAAATCTTTAAATATTGATTCAATTTGATCCCAATCCTTTACATTCTTGGCACAATTGGTCTTTTGGATGGATTCCCTTTATATGGTCAATTATTTTGGCACGTGGATTACACCTCAACTTTGGTGAATGTAGCAATCATGTCCTTAACTAAATTTATCGAATTTTTGTCCCTAATCTTTTAGAAAAGCAACATGAGTCTTTCCTATCAGTGAATTTGACCAAGTTATATGACAAGCGATCCAACTCTTAAAATGAAATTCAAGGTGTAGATCTAACAAAATAAAATAATTTTGAAAAATAAATAAATAAACCTAGACATCTTCTTCATCCAGTCCTTGTACACTCCACCCTACCGTCATCACCTCTGAACCACCACAACCACCTCCTAGATTTTGCTATAACATAGGGCAGGCCTTCTTGGCATTACTACGATTTTTTTAAAATTTATTTATTACTTCTTCTTTTTTTTTCTTTCTTATTATTGTTTTTTTTTTGGGGGGTTGGTTGGGGGGGGGGTCTCCCTAATTTCACAAAAATAGGAAGGATTGCTCAGCTTCACCATTCAACGGTTGATGAACCAAGGGAAAATAAATACCACCCAAACGTAAATTTGCACATTTAGAGTTAAACCCTCCCCCTTCTCCGCCCTTGAGTTTATAGATAACACTGGAAATTTAGAGAGGAAAATTACCCCCTAAATATGCAAATATCAAGGGATGGCGGTTAAAGATGGAGATGAAATTTATTTTATTTTTTTATTTTATGATAAGTAACATTTGTCATTTTAATAATAATATATATTAATATGAGGGGGTAACTTTTAATCTCTTAAAGGTTGGGGACAAAAAT
>NW_019262239.1:0-1006 GCF_002742605.1 Olea europaea var. sylvestris | reverse complement strand
TGGCTAAGATTTGACTGGTTGATCGGAAACAAAAATCGCTCCGGGGGTAATTTCGTCATTTTCTCGACTGTATCGAAATTGGATGAAATATGACAAGTTTATCGGGGACAAAAATCGTGCCGGGTGTAATTTCGTCATTTTTCGCGACTATGTCGGAATTCACTAAATTTGACTTGTTGATCGGAAACAAAAATTGCGCCGGGGGTAATTTCGTCATTTTTCTCGATTGTGTCGGAATTGGCTGAAATTTGGCAGTTTGATCGGAAATAAAAATCGCGCCGACGACAATTTAGTCAATTTTCTCGACTGTGTCGGAATGGGCTTAAATTTGACAGGTTGATCGGGAACAAAAATAGCGCCGGGTGTAATTTCGTCATTTTTCGCGACTGTGTCGGAATTGGCTAAAATTTGACTGGTTGATCGGAAACAAAAATCACGCCGGGGGGAATTTCGTCATTTTTCTCGACTGTGTCGGAATGGGCTCAAATTTGACAGGTTGATTGGGAACAAAAACTGCGCCCGGTTTAATTTCGTCATTTTTCGCGACTGTGTCGAAATTTGCTAAAATTTGATTGGTTGATCGGAAACAAAAATCGCGCCGGGGGCAATTTCGTCATTTTTTCTCGACTGTGTCGGAATTGGTTGAAATTTGACAGGTTTATCGTGAACAAAAATCGCGCCGGGTGTAATTTCGTCATTTTTCGCGACTGTGTCGGAATTGACTGAAATTTGACTTGTTGATAGGAAACAAAAACCGCGCCGGGGGCAATTTCGTCATTTTTCTCGACTGTGTCGGAATTGGCTGAAATTTGGCAGTTTGATCGGAAATAAAAATCGTGCCGGCGGCAATTTTGTCATTTTTCTCGGCTGTGTTGGAATGGGCTCAAATTTGACAGGTTTATCGGGAACAAAAATTGCGCCGCGTGTAATTTCGTCATTTTTCGCGACTGTGTCGGAATTGACTAAAATTTGACTTGTTGTTCGGAAACAAAAACCGCGCCGGGGG
>NW_019262238.1:0-1006 GCF_002742605.1 Olea europaea var. sylvestris | reverse complement strand
TTCTTCTATTGAATTCTTCTTCTATCCCCTCCCTTAATTCCCCATTCTTTCTGAATCTTTCTTCTATTTCTATTAATCATCCTGTTGGTGCTGCATCAAAAAGTTACCATAATTTTTGTTTGGAAAGTAATTTTTAAGAGAGTTTTTGCTAGACCTAGAAATTGTTTACACTTACACATAAATTATTTCATATATCTGTGAAAAATGCTTCTAACATCTTGTTTATTCAATGACTCACATTCTTTTATAATTTTAACGTTTTTCTCATCCACGCAGCTCCGGATGTAGTAGAGAAGCCTGGTGATAATTCCTTATCGAGGCTTAAAATGTTATATATTCATGCCAAAGAGCTGTCAGAGAGTGAAGTAAAGTATGTTTGATCTTTGGTTTCTTGAATATGCTTCTGTTTTTCTAAATTTTCTTTTGTGTTCCATAGACCCATTCATGTTGTGTATAGTAAATGCTTCTGAAGTAATTGTTAGTCAATCATTTATTCTTCCAGTTAAGAATCAATCCCAAAGTAGTATCATCACAAAAGTGGATTTGCTGCATTCTTTTTCTATCTTGTATTCAGTGGTTTCTTAGTCACGTGAAAAATTGTAAATCACGTGTCGAAAAGCAGAGAAGAAACTGTTCTCTGTTTTATATTTTATTCAGCCCGAAAATCCTTAATATATGGGTCTTTGAGTATCGAAACTAATTACCAAAAACAAAGTGAATAAATCCCACAAAATCCCAAAATAACAAACTAATAAAAACTGAAAATAAAAACAGAATAAGATCCTTAAACATTCTCCTAATAATCTGAATCAGAAAATAAGTCAAATAAATTCCTACTTGATTTCCATCTTTTATGTTCTCATAAAGTTTATTTTCCTGTTTGATTGCAGCATTTCCACTCAATTGTTGGGACAACTGGATGCATTATTGCCTTCTGGAACCCCAGGCCAACATCGAAGAA
This sequence comes from Olea europaea var. sylvestris, assembly GCF_002742605.1. NCBI lineage: Eukaryota > Viridiplantae > Streptophyta > Magnoliopsida > Lamiales > Oleaceae > Olea > Olea europaea. The sequence continues at coordinate 45 of NW_019262238.1, read as the reverse complement.
GGATAGGTTTGTACATACTACAGACAAATATTCATTTGTGGAAGT
>NW_019262237.1:0-1006 GCF_002742605.1 Olea europaea var. sylvestris | reverse complement strand
TCCGACACAGTCGAGAAAAATGACGAAATTGCCCCCGGCGCGATTTTTATTTCAGATCAAACTGCCAAATTTCAGCCAAATCCCACACAGTCGAGAAAAATGACGAAATTACCCCCGACGCGATTTTTATTTCCGATCAACCAGTCAAATTTTAGTCAATTCCAGCACAGTCGGGAAAAATGACGAAATCACACCCGGCGCTATTTTTGTTCTCGATCAACCTGTCAAATTTGAGCCCATTCCGACACAGTCGAGAAAAATGACGAAATTGCCGCCGGCGCGATTTTTATTTTCGATCAAACTGCCAAATTTCAACAAATTCCGACACAGTCGAGTAAAACGATGAAATTGCCCCCGGCGCGATTTTTGTTTCCTATCAACAAGTCAAATTTTAGCAAATTTCGACACAGTCGCGAAAAATGACGAAATTACACCCGGCGCTGTTTTTGTTCCTGACAAACCTGTCAAATTTAACCCCATTCCGAAACAGTCACGAAAAATGACGAAATTACACCCGGCACAGTTTTAGTTCCCGACAAACCAGTCAAATTTAAGCCCATTCCGACACAGTCGAGAAAAATGACGAAATTGCCCCCGGCGCGATTTTTGTTACCAATCAACTAGTCAAATTTTAGGCAATTCCGACATAGTCCCGAAAAATGACGAAATTACACCCGGCTCTATTTTTGTTCCCGATCAACCTGTCAAATTTGAGCCCATTCCGACACAGTCGAGAAAAATGACGAAATTGCCCCCGGCTCGATTTTTGTTTTCGATGAACTTGTCAAATTTTATCCAATTCCGACACAGTCGCAAAAAATGACAGAATTGCCGCGACGCGATTTTTATTTCAGATCAAACTGCCAAATTTCAGCCAATTCCGACACAATTGAGAAAAATGACGAAACTGCTGCCCCGGCACTATTTTTATTTCCGATCAAACTACCAAATTTCAGCAAATTCTGACACAGTCGAGAAAAATGACGAAATTGCCCCCGGCGCAGTT
>NW_019262236.1:0-1006 GCF_002742605.1 Olea europaea var. sylvestris | reverse complement strand
TTTCTCCAAATATAAGTGATTTTGTATTTTCACAATTTTAATATTTTAAGTTAAGTACTTTACATGGTATTATATGATTTAAAGCAAAGAAGAATTGTGTGGGTAATACTATAAAGTATTAGTACACAGCTCTAAACAGAAACCAACCATAGGGCTAAATACTTTAAGTGGAGATTGAAAATGAGTATGACCAAAGGGAGACTGAGATGTTTAGATCTAACATACAAGAAAATTATGTTATATGTGTATTTTACTTGCATTTTATATTAAATTGTGAAAATATTGATATGAAATCTATACTGAATGTATACATATACTCATTTCATATTCTAAATTATTTTTACATAAACTTGAAGGATCAGAGTTGAAGGTTGAGACTGTTAATAGAGTCCGTGCCATTGAATCAAGAATTTTATTTTCATTCAATATTTAGTATCTAGTTAGAAAACTATTTTTCAAATTAGAATTTTATTTATTTATTGTTCAAAATCTATGTTGAATGTTGAAAAATAAGTACGTTAGTGGATTAATTAATTGACGTTTTTATGATACAATAAAATAACTTATTTTATTCCGCAAAGTTCTTCAAATTTGTTTTATTATAATTCCCATTTGGCCCTCATTAATTTTTATTCCATTATATCTCATTTTTCTCTCTCCTACTTTCAATCATACAATCTTTTATAAAATAATATTACACGTAAATCGAAAATTTTTCCTTCTTTTTCAACCACTCGTTTTTCAAAAAAATACTATTCCACTTATTTTCATTTCCTAAAAATGGGGGCCAAACGGGGGCATAATGTGTCAATCAACTTTTATAATGGTTAAAGGAATTATTTGAGTAACATTCGGAGCATAGGTTTCGGGGCGTTACAAGCTACCATATGAATAACTCTTGATTTCAACTCTTATAGGAAAAATTCGCTTATATATTTGAGAGAAAACTTCACTTTTTCAAGTCAAGAAAATATTAGAAAATCATTAGTTTTCATTTTTTTTTTTT
>NW_019262235.1:0-1006 GCF_002742605.1 Olea europaea var. sylvestris | reverse complement strand
CGTCATTTTTCGCCACGGTGTAGAAATGGGCTAAAATTTGACAGGTTGATCGAAACAAAAACCGTCCCAGAGGCAATTTAGTCTTTTTTCGAGATGGAATCGAAATGGTCTAAAATTTGACAGGTTGATCGGAAACAAAAACCGTCCCAGGGGCAATTTAGTCATTTTTCGAGACAGAGTCGGAATGCTCTAAAATTTGACAGATTCAGCGGAAACAAAAACCGTGCCAGGGGCAATTTCATCATTTTTCGCGACGGTGTCGGAATGGGCCCAAATTTGACAGGTTAATCGGAAACAAAAACCTTGCCAGGGGTAATTTCGTCATTTTTCGCGACGGTGCCGAAATGGGCTAAAATTTAACAGGTTGATGCGAAACAAAAATCGCCCCAGGGGCAATTTAGTCATTTTTCAAGACGGTATCGGAATGGGCTAAAATTTGACAGGTTGATCGGAAACAAAAATCGTGCCAGCGGCAATTTCATCATTTTTCGCGACGGTGTCGGAATAGGCTCAAATTTGACAGGTTGATCGGAAACAAAAATCGTGCCAGCGGCAATTTCATCATTTTTCGCGACGGTGTCGGAATAGGCTCAAATTTGACAGGTTGATCGGAAACAAAAATCGTGCCAGCGGCAATTTCATCATTTTTCGCGACGGTGTCGGAATAGGCTCAAATTTGACAGGTTGATCGGAAACAAAAATCGTGCCAGCGGCAATTTCATCATTTTTCGCGACGGTGTCGGAATAGGCTCAAATTTGACAGGTTGATCGGAAACAAAAATCGTGCCAGCGGCAATTTCATCATTTTTCGCGACGGTGTCGGAATGGGCTCAAATTTGACAGGTTGATCGGAAACAAAAACGGCGCCAGGGGCAATTTCGTCATTTTTCACGTCGGTGTCGAAATGGGCTAAAATTTGATAAGTTGATCGGAAACAAAAATCGCGCCGGGGGCAATTTCGTCATTTTTCGCGACGTTGTCGGAATGGACAGAAATTTGGCTGGTT
>NW_019262234.1:0-1006 GCF_002742605.1 Olea europaea var. sylvestris | reverse complement strand
CCGATCAACCTGTCAAATTATAGCCCATTCCGACACAGTCGCGAAAAATTATGAAATTACCCCAGGAGCGATTTTTGTTCCCGGTCAACCTGTCAAATTTGAACCCATTCCGACATAGCCGCGAAAAATGACGAAATTGCCCCCCGCGCGATTTTTGATTCCGATCAACCTGTCAAATTTCAGGCCATTCCGACACAGTTGCGAAAAATGACAAAATTACCCCCGGCGCGGTTTTGTTCCCGATCAACCTGTCAAATTTTAGCCCATTCCGACACAGTCGAGAAAAATGATGAAATTGCCCCAGCGCGAATCAAATTTGAACCTATACCGACACAGTCGAGAAAAATGACGGAATTGCCCCAGGCGCGATTTTTGTTCCCAATCAACCTGTCAAATTTCGGCCCATTCCGACACAGTCGAGAAAATTGACGAAATTGCCCCAGCGCGATTTTCGTTTTCGATCAACCAGTCAATTTTGAGCCCATTCCGACACAGTCGAGAAGCTTGCCGGAATTGCCCCAAGCGCGATTTTCATTTCCGATCAACCTGCCAAATTTCAGCCCATTCCGATACAGTCGAGAAAAATGATGAAATTGCCCCCGGCGCGATTTTTGTTTCCGATCAACCTGTAAAATTTTAGTCCATTCGACACAGTCGCGAAAAATTACGAAATTACCCCCGGCGCAGTTTTTGTTCCCGATCAACCTGTCAAATTTGAGCCCATTCCGACACCGCCGCGAAAAATGACGAAATTGCCCCCTGCGAGATTTTTGTTTCCGATCAACCTATCAAATTTAAGCCCATTCCGACACAGTCGCGAAAAATTCCGAAATTATCCCCGGCGCGGTTTTTGTTCCCGATCAACCTGTCAAATTTGAGCGCATTCCGCCACAGCCGCGAAAAATGACGAAATCGCCCCCCGCGCGAATTTTGTTTCCTATCAACCTATCAAATTTCAGCCCATTTCGACACATTTGCTAAAAATGACGAAATTACCCCCGGCGCG
>NW_019262233.1:0-1006 GCF_002742605.1 Olea europaea var. sylvestris | reverse complement strand
AATAAAGTAATGTTATTTATCTCGTGATTTGGTGCATATACAAAAACTGTTTTTCACTCACATTTTTGCTTGAGATCATTTGATAATTAATATTTGATTATAAGTCCAAGATTGATTACTATAACTCTGTTCTTATATCTTCTGGAACTTTGGTCTCTCATGCCCGAATTAACACGATAAAACTGAGGAATGGATGTAAAGAAAATAAAAATCTGGAGAAGATTAATCGAGTAACAGGAAATTAATTTCAGCTCTTCAGTTGAGACTTATATTTCAGTTCTTAGTTTTTCATTGGAGAATCTGCTGCCAAACGTGTACATATATTCTGCAAATAACCTAATACAAGTCGATAATGAAGATAAATTCTGCGCAGAGAGGAGGAGAAAGGAGAAAGAAACATATTTAACCGACCAATTGGTTGATTGACATCGACCACCATTGGAGAATCATCATTTCTCGCAATCTGATATTCTTCAACTTAATAGAGGATGGGAGAAATATGAGAGTAGTAATAAACTAATAAGAAACTTAGGTTATTTTATTATTAAACTTGTTACAAATTTAATATGAATTTAGATCATAATTGGTTTTGAAGCCTGCTCTTGTTTATAGAAGCTGTTATGCCTCGTATCCGAAGAGATCAGACGAGGCCACGTGGAGACACTACACCTAGACATCTGATAGTTAACGAAATCAAAGAAAGGGAACAAGCTGTTCTTTGACCGAGGCGCTATCCTTTTCTGAAGTTCTTTGCTGATACACTTCCTCCTAAACCGAACCTCTTCACATCCGAAACTCTCCCTATTAAAGTCGAAGTGCTCATTGCCTTTAAAGCAGGTCCGAAAAGTATATTTAGAAATGATTGATGTAACATTTGCATTAATGAATGTTAAAAGTGTCATAATAGAATGTAGGGCGGTTGACCATTTGTCAATGTAATTAACTTATCACAGAGAGTAATGAGAGGCTCCGGTCGCTAGGATGAGATCACGTGTTTCTGATTCAA
>NW_019262232.1:0-1006 GCF_002742605.1 Olea europaea var. sylvestris | reverse complement strand
CACTCAATCTGTTGTAGGAAAGATCTAAACTCTCTAGCTGGGAAAGACAAGAGAAAATTTTAGGAATGAAACCCTCAAGATGGTTATGAGACAAGTTTACCACAAGAAGTGAACCCAAATCTCCAATTTCATGTGGGATTTCTCCTTTAACGATTGTTGCATGACAAATCCAATCCGAATATGTATTTGAGGATGATTCCCTTGTAGGGGCTGGGCCTTCCTTTGGTAACGAATTCAACCTCAACTGATTCATCGTATCCATCATCTTCAATCATTTGTTGGTAAGGGCTAAGAAATTCTCATTTATATACATTGGATGCTTTCCCCATGCACCGAAGGTAAGCAAGTTGGATCGTTGTATGTCTCTACCAAATTTCCTGAAAGAGATCTTATTGATGCAATGAGGAATAATCCCTGAGAATTTGTTGTGGGACAGGTCCATCAGGGAGACTTTGTTCAAGTTACATATGTGGTTGGGAATGGAGCCATTCAATTGATTCGACCCCAATAGAAGAACGCTCAAGTTGGAGAGCGCATGGAATGAGTTGGGGATTGTACCAGACACAAGATTATCCCTCATATCCAATGTTAGTAGATCTGATGAATTTATAAAAGCATCTGGTATTGGTCTGGTCAACTTATTTCCTTGTTAAACTATATTACTCTGCATGTTCGAGCAAGTTGGTAAAGGTCCCAAAATTGAGTTATGTGAGATGTCTAAATGCCAAATTTTCCCTAGTTGACATGGTAACCGGCCTCTCAAGAAGTTATTGTACATTAGGACAGTGCCCCGGGCTGTCATATTAGATATCCAACTGACTTCACCTGAGATATGGTTGTTGCTAATGTCCAACTTGATCGTGGAAAAGCTCCTAGCAATAACATTTGACACAGTTCCAGAGAAGTGGTTGTCATCTAGGTGTAAAACCTCTAATCCTATCAAATTGAAGCTAGTAGAAAATATTTCCCCTTTGAACTTATTGCTGGATAATTTGAGAGTAGATAA
>NW_019262231.1:0-1006 GCF_002742605.1 Olea europaea var. sylvestris | reverse complement strand
CGTCGCGAAAAATGACGAATTTTTCCCTGGCACGATTGCCCATTCCGACACCGTCGCGAAAAATGTCGAAATTGCCCTCGCCGCGATTTTTGTTTCCGACCAATGAGTCAAATTTCAGCCCATTCCAACACCGTCGCGAAAAATGACGAAATTGCCCTCGGCGCGATTTTTGTCTCCAATCAATGAGTCAAATTTGGGCTCATTCCGACACCGTCGCGAAAAATGACGAAATTGTCCCCGGCGCGATTTTTGTTTCCGATCAATCTGTCAAATTTCAGCCCATTCCGACACCGTCGCGAAAAATGACGAAATTACCCCCGGCGAGATTTTTTGTTTCCGATCAATGAGTCAAATTTTAGCCCATTCCGACACCGTCGCGAAAAATGACGAAATTGCCCCCGGCGCGATTTTTGTTTCCGATCAACCTGTCAAATTTGAGCCCATTCCGACGCCATCGCGAAAAAAACGAAATTGCCCCCGGGGCGATTTTTGTTTCAGATCAGCCTGCCAAATTTCGGCCCATTCCGACACCGTCGCGAAACATGACGAAATTGCCCCCGTCGCTATTTTTGTTTTCGATCAATCTGTCAAATTTCAGCCCATTCGGACACCTTCGCGAAAAATGACGAAATTGCCCCGGCGCGATTTTTGTTTCCGATCAACCTGCCAAATTTTAGCCCATTCCGACACCGTCTCGAAAAATGACGAAATTGCCCCCGGCGCGATTTTTGTTTCCGACAAATCTATCAAATTTCAGCCCATTCGGACACCGTCGCGAAAAAATGACGAAATTGCCCACAGCTGGATTTTTGTTTCCGATCAACCTGCCAAATTTTAGCCCATTCCGGCAACGTCGCGAAAAATGTCAAAATCGCCCCCGGCGCGATTTTTGTTTCCGATCAAGCTGTCAAATTTAAGCCCAATCCGACACCGTCGCGAAAAATGACGAAATTGCCCCGGCGCGATTTTTATTTCCGATCAACCTGCCAAATTTTAGCCCATTCCG
>NW_019262230.1:0-24411 GCF_002742605.1 Olea europaea var. sylvestris | reverse complement strand
TTGACAGGTTGATCGGAAACAAAAATCGCGCCGGGGCAATTTCGTCATTTTTCGCGACGGTGTCGGAATGGGCTGAAATTCGGATGGTTGACCGGAAGTAAAAATCACGCCGGGGGCAATTCCGTCATTTTTCGCGACGGTGCCGGAATGGGCTAAAATTCGGCTGGTTGACCGGAAGAAAAAATTGCGCCGGGGGCAATTTCGTCATTTTATGCGACGGAGTCGGAATGGGCTAAAATTTGACAGGTTGATCGGAAACAAAAACCGCGCCAGGGGCAATTTCGTCATTTTTTGCGACGGTGTCGGAATGGGCTAAAATTCGGCTGGTTGACCGGAAGTAAAAATCGCGCTGGGGGCAATTTCGTCATTTTATGCGACGGAGTCGGAATGGGCTAAAATTTGATAGGATGATCGGAAACAAAAACCGCGCCAGGGGCAATTCGTCATTTTTCGCGACGGTGTCAGAGTGGGTTAAAATTCGACAGGTTTATCGGAAACAAAAATCGCTCCAGGGGCAATTTCGTCATTTTTCGCAACGGTGTCGGAATGGGCTAAAATTTTGCAGGTTGATCGGAAACAAAAATGGTGCTAGGGGCAATTTCGTCATTTTTCGCGATGGTGTCGGAATGGGCTGAAATTTGACAGGTTGATCGGGAACAAAAATCGCGCCGGGCGTAATTTTGTCATTTTTCGCAACGGTGTTGAACGGCCTGAAACTTAGCTGGTTGATCGGAACAAAAATCGCACCGAGGGCAATTTCGTCATTTTTCGCGACGGTGTCGAAATGGGCTAAAATTTGACTGGTTGATCGGCAACAAAAACAGCGCCGGGAGCAATTTCGTCATTTTTGGCGACGAAGTCGGAATGGGCTCAAATTTGACAGGCTGATCGGAAACAAAAATCGCGCCAGGGGCAGTATCGTCATTTTTCGTGACGGTGTCGGAATGGGCTAAAATTTCACAGGTTGACAGGAAACAAAAATTGCGCGGGGGGCAATTTCGTCATTTTTCGCGACGGTGTCGGAATGGGCTAAATTTTGCAGGTTGATCGGAAACAAAAATTTATCCGGGGCAATTTCGTCATTTTTCGCGATGGTGTCGGAATGGGCTGAAATTTGACAGGTTGATCGGGAACAAAAATCGTGCCAGGTGTAATTTCGTCATTTTTCGCGACTGGGTCGGAATGGGCTAAAATTTGACTGGTTGATCGGCAACAAAAACAGCGCCGGGAGCAATTTCGTCATTTTTGGCGACGAAGTCGGAATGGGCTCAAATTTGACAGGCTGATCGGAAACAAAAATGGTGCTAGGGGCAATTTCGTCATTTTTCGCGATGGTGTCGGAATGGGCTGAAATTTGACAGGTTGATCGGAAACGAAAATCGCGCCGGGGCAATTTCGTCTTATTTCGCGACTGTACCGGAATGGGCTAAAATAAGACAGGTTGATCGGAAAAAGAAACCACGCCAGGGGCAATTTTGTCATTTTTCGCAACGGTGTTCAATGGCCTGAAATTTAGCTGGTTGATCGTAAGCAAAAATCGCACCGTGGGCAATTTCGTCATTTTTCGCAACGGTGTCGGAATGGGCTCAAATTTGACAGGTTGATTGGACACAAAAACCGCGCCGGGGGCAATTTCGTCATTTTTCTCGGCGGTGTCGGAATGCGCTAAAATTTGACAGGTTGATCGGAAACAAAAACCGCGCCAGGGGCAATTTCGTCATTTTTCTCGACGGTGTCGGAATGGGCTAAAATTCGACTGGTTGACCGGATGTAAAAATCGCGCCGGGGGCAATTTCGTCATTTTATGTGACGGAGTCGGAATGGGCTAAAATTTGATAGGATGATCGGAAACAAAAACCGCGCCAGGGGCAATTTCGTCATTTTTCGCGACGGTGTCAGAGTGGGCTAAAATTCGACAGGTTTATCGGAAACAAAAATCGCGCCAGGGGCAATTTCGTCATTTTTCGCGACGGTGTCTGAATGGGCTAAAATTTTACAGGTCGATCGGAGACAAAAATGGTGCTGGGGGCAATTTCGTCATTTTTCGCGATGGTGTCGGAATGGGCTGAAATTTGACAGGTTGATCGGAAACAAAAATCGCGCCGGGGCAATTTCGTCATATTTCGCGACTGTATCGGAATGGGCTAAAATAAGACAGGTTGATCGGAAAAAGAAACCACGCCAGGGGCAATTTTGTCATTTTTCGCAACGGTGTTGAATGGCCCGAAATTTAGTTGGTTGATCGGAAGCAAAAATCGCACCGAGGGCAATTTCGTCATTTTTCGCGACGGTGTCGCAATGGGCTCAAATTTGACAGGCTGATCGAAAACAAAAACCGCGCCAGGGGCAGTATCGTCATTTTTCGCGACGGTGTCGGAATGGGCTAAAATTTCGCAGGTTGACAGGAAACAAAAATTGCGCGGGGGGCAATTTTTTCATTTTTTGCGGCGGTGTCGAAATGGGCAAAAATTTGACAGGTTGATCGGAAACAAAAATCGCGCCGGGGGCAATTTCGTCATTTTACGCGACGGTGTCGGAGTGGGCTAAAATTCGACTGGTTGACCGGAAGTAAAAGTAGCGCCGGGGGCAATTTCGTCATTTTTCGCGACGGTGTCGGAATGGGCTCAAATTTGACAGGCTGATCGGAAACAAAAACCGCGCCAGGGGCAGTATCGTCATTTTTCGCGACGGTGTCGGAATGGGCTCAAATTTGACAGGCTGATCGGAAACAAAAACCGCGCCAGGGGCAGTATCGTCATTTTTCGCGACGGTGTCGGAATGGGCTCAAATTTGACAGGCTGATCGGAAACAAAAACCGCGCCAGGGGCAGTATCGTCATTTTTCGCGACGGTGTCGGAATGGGCTCAAATTTGACAGGCTGATCGGAAACAAAAACCGCGCCAGGGGCAGTATCGTCATTTTTCGCGACGGTGTCGGAATGGGCTCAAATTTGACAGGCTGATCGGAAACAAAAACCGCGCCAGGGGCAGTATCGTCATTTTTCGCGACGGTGTCGGAATGGGCTCAAATTTGACAGGCTGATCGGAAACAAAAACCGCGCCAGGGGCAGTATCGTCATTTTTCGCGACGGTGTCGGAATGGGCTCAAATTTGACAGGCTGATCGGAAACAAAAACCGCGCCAGGGGCAGTATCGTCATTTTTCGCGACGGTGTCGGAATGGGCTCAAATTTGACAGGCTGATCGGAAACAAAAACCGCGCCAGGGGCAGTATCGTCATTTTTCGCGACGGTGTCGGAATGGGCTCAAATTTGACAGGCTGATCGGAAACAAAAACCGCGCCAGGGGCAGTATCGTCATTTTTCGCGACGGTGTCGGAATGGGCTCAAATTTGACAGGCTGATCGGAAACAAAAACCGCGCCAGGGGCAGTATCGTCATTTTTCGCGACGGTGTCGGAATGGGCTCAAATTTGACAGGCTGATCGGAAACAAAAACCGCGCCAGGGGCAGTATCGTCATTTTTCGCGACGGTGTCGGAATGGGCTCAAATTTGACAGGCTGATCGGAAACAAAAACCGCGCCAGGGGCAGTATCGTCATTTTTCGCGACGGTGTCGGAATGGGCTCAAATTTGACAGGCTGATCGGAAACAAAAACCGCGCCAGGGGCAGTATCGTCATTTTTCGCGACGGTGTCGGAATGGGCTCAAATTTGACAGGCTGATCGGAAACAAAAACCGCGCCAGGGGCAGTATCGTCATTTTTCGCGACGGTGTCGGAATGGGCTCAAATTTGACAGGCTGATCGGAAACAAAAACCGCGCCAGGGGCAGTATCGTCATTTTTCGCGACGGTGTCGGAATGGGCTCAAATTTGACAGGCTGATCGGAAACAAAAACCGCGCCAGGGGCAGTATCGTCATTTTTCGCGACGGTGTCGGAATGGGCTCAAATTTGACAGGCTGATCGGAAACAAAAACCGCGCCAGGGGCAGTATCGTCATTTTTCGCGACGGTGTCGGAATGGGCTAAAATTTCGCAGGTTGACAGGAAACAAAAATTGCGCGGGGGGCAATTTTTTCATTTTTCGCGGCGGTGTCGAAATGGGCAAAAATTTGACAGGTTGATCGGAAACAAAAATCGCGCCGGGGGCAATTTCGTCATTTTACGCGACAGTGTCGGAGTGGGCTAAAATTCGACTGGTTGACCGGAAGTAAAAGTAGCGCCGGGGGCAATTTCGTCATTTTTCGCGACGATGTCGGTATGGGCTGAAATTCGGCTGGTTGACTGGAAGAAAAAATTGCGCCCGGGACAATTTCGTCATTTTACGCGACGTTGTCGGAATGGGCTAAAATTCGACAGGTTTATCGAAAGCAAAAGCCGCCCCAGGGGCAATTAAGTCATTTTTCGCGACGGAGTCGGAATGGGCTAAAATTTGACAAGTTGATCGGAAACAAAAACCGCGCCAGGGGCAATTTCGTCATTTTTCGCGACGGTGTCGGAATGGGCTAAAATTCGACCGGTTGACTGGAAGCAAAAATCGCGCCAGGGGCAATTTCGTCATTTTTCGCGACGGTGTCGGAATGGGCTAAAATTTGACAGATTGATCGGAAACAAAAACAGCCCCAAGGGCAATTTCGTCATTTTTCGCGACGGAGTCGGAATGGGCGAAAATTTGAAAGGTTGATCGGACACAAAAATCGCGTCTGGGGCAATTTCGTCATTTTTCGCGACGGTGTCGGAATGGGCTGAAATTCGGCTGGTTGACCGGAAGTAAAAATCGCGCCGGGGCAATTTCGTCATTTTATGCGACGGAGTCGGAATGGGCTAAAATTTGATAGGATGATCAGAAACAAAAACCGTGCCAGGGGCAATTTCGTCATTTTTCGCGACGGTGTCAGAGTGGGCTAAAATTCGACAGGTTTATCGGAAAGAAAAATCGCTCCGAGGGCAATTTCGTCATTTTTCGCGACGGTGTCGGAATGGGCTAAAATTTTGCAGGTTGATCGAAAACATAAATGGTGCTAGGGGCAATTTCGTCATTTTTCGCGATGGTGTCGGAATGGGCTGAAATTTAACAGGTTGATCGTGAACAAAAATCGCGCCGGGGCAATTTCGTCATATTTCGCGACTGTATCGGAATGGGCTAAAATAAGACAGGTTGATCGGAAAAAGAAACCACGCCAGGGGCAATTTTGTCATTTTTCGCAACGGTGTTGAATGGCCTGAAATTTAGCTGGTTGATCGGAAGCAAAAATCGCACCGTGGGCAATTTCGTCATTTTTCGCGACGGTGTCGGAATGGGTTCAAAATTTGACAGGTTGATCGGAAACAAAAACCGCGCCAGGGGCAGTATCGTCATTTTTCGCGACGGTGTCGGAATGGGCTAAAATTTCGCAGGTTGACAGGAAACAAAAATTGCGCGGGGGGGCAATTTTTTCATTTTTCGCGACGGTGTCGAAATGGGCAAAAATTTGGCAGGTTGATCGGAAACAAAAATCGCGCTGGGGGCAATTTCGTCATTTTTCGCGACGGTGTCGGAGTGGGCTAAAATTCGACAGGTTTATCGAAAACAAAAATCGCGCCAGGGGTAATTTCGTCATTTTTCGCGACGGTGTCGGAATGGGCTAAAATTTTGCAGGTTGATCCCAAACAAAAACCGCCCCAGGGGCAATTTAGTCATTTTTCGCGACGGAGTCGGAATGGGCTAAAATTTGACAGGTTGATCGGAAACAAAAATCGTGCCAGGGGTAATTTTGTCATTTTTCGCGACGGTGTCGGAATGGGCTAAAATTTGACAGGTTGATCGGAAACAAAAATCGTGCCAGGGCTAATTTTGTCATTTTTCGCGACGGTGTAGGAATGGGCTAAAATTTGACAGGTTGATCGGAAACAAAAATCGTGCCAGGGGCAATTTAGTCATTTTTCAGGACGGTGTCGGAATGGGCTAAAATTCGACAGGTTGATCGGACACAAAAATCACCACAGGGGCAATTTCGTCATTTTTCGCGTCGGTGTCGGAATGGGCCAAAATTTGACAGGTTGATCGGAAACAAAAATCGTGCCAGGGGCAATTTCGTCATTTTTCGCGACGGTGTCAGAATGGGCTAAAATTTTGCAGGTTGATCCGAAACAAAAACCGCGCCAGTGGCAATTTTGTCATTTTTCGCAACGGTGTTGAATGGCCTGAAATTTGGCTGGTTGATCGGAAGCAAAAATCGCTCCGAGGGCAATTTCGTCATTTTTCGGGACGGTGTCGGAATGGGCTAAAATTTGACAGGTTGATCGGAAACAAAAACCGCGCCAGTGGCAATTTCGTAATTTTTCGCGACGAAGTCGGAATGGGCTCAAATTTGACAGGCTGATCGGAAACAAAAATCGCGCCAGGGGCAATATCGTCATTTTTCGCGACGGTGTCGGAATGGGGTAAAATTTCGCAGGTTGACAGGAAACAAAAATTGCGCGGGGGGCAATTTCGTCATTTTTCGAGACGGTGTCGAAATGGACAAGTTTGACTGGTTGATCGGAAACAAAAATCGTGCCGGGGGCAATTTCGTCATTTTACGCGACGGTGTCGGAGTGGGCTAAAATTCGACAGGTTTATCGGAAACAAAAATCGCGCCAGGAGCAATTTCGTCATTTTTCGCGACGGTGTCGGAATGGGCTAAAATTTTGCAGGTTGATCGGAAACAAAAACCGCCCCTGGGGCAATTTTGTCATTTTTTGCGATGGAGTCGGAATGGACTAAAATTGGACAGGTTGATCGGAAACAAAAATCGTGCCAGGGGTAATTTCGTCATTTTTCGCGAATGGTGTCGGAATGGGCTAAAATTGGACAGGTTGATCGGAAACAAAAATTGTGCCAGGGATAATTTCGTCATTTTTCACGACGGCGTCAGAATGGGCTAAAATTCGGCAGGTAGATCGGACACAAAAATCGCGCCAGGGGTAATTTCGTCATTTTTCGCGACGGTGTCGGAATGGACTAAAATTTGATAGGTTGATCGGAAATAAAAACCGCCCCAAGGGCAATTTCGTCATTTTTCGCGACGGAGTCGGAATGGGGCAAAGTTTGACAGGTTGATCGGACACAAAAATCGCGCCGGGGGCAATTTCGTCATTTTTCGCGACGGTGTCGGAATGGGCTGAAATTTGGCTGGTTGACCGGAAGTAAAAATAGCGCCGGGGGCAATTTCATCATTTTTCGCGACGGTGTCGGTATGGGCTGATATTCGGCTGGTTGACTGGAAGAAAAAATTGCGCCGGGGGCAATTTCGTCATTTTACGCGACGGTGTTGGAACGGGGTAAAATTCGACAGGTTTATCGGAAACAAAAGCCGCCCAAGGGGCAATTTAGTCATTTTTCGCGACGGAGTCGGAATGGGCTAAAATTTGACAGGTTGATCGGAAACAAAAATCGCGCCAGGGGCAATTTCGTCATTTTGCGCGACGGTGTTGGAATGGGCTAAAATTCGGCCAGTTGACTGGAAGCAAAAATCGCGCCAGGGGCAATTTCGTCATTTTTTGCGACGGTGTCGGAATGGGCTAAAATTTGACAGGTTGATCGGAAACAAAAATCGTGCAAGGGGTAATTTCGTCATTTTTCGCGACGGTGTCGAAGTGGATTAAAATTCGACAGGTAGATCGGACACAAAAATCGCGCTAGGGGTAATTTCGACATTTTTCGTGACGGTGTCGGAATGGGATAAAATTTTGCAGGTTGATCGGAAACAAAAATGGTGCTAGGGGCAATTTCGTCATTTTTCGCGATGGTGTCGGAATGGGCTGAAATTTGACAGGTTGATCGGAAACAAAAATCGCGCCGGGCAATTTCGTCATTTTTCGCGACGGTGTCGGAATGGGCTGAAATTCGGCTTGTTGAACGGAAGAAAAGATTGCGCCGGGGGCAATTCCGTCAGTTTATGCGACGGTGTCGGAATGGGCTAAAATTCGACAGGTTTATCGGAAACAAAAACTGCCCCAGGGGCTATTTAGTCATTTTTCGTGACAGAGTCGGAATGGGCTAAAATTTGACAGGTTGATCGGACACAAAAATCGCGTCTGGGGCAATTTCGTCATTTTTCGCGACGGTGTCGGAATGGGCTGAAATTCGGCTGGTTGACCGGAAGTAAAAATCGCGCCGGGGGCAATTTCGTCATTTTTCGCGACGGTGCCTGAATGGGCTAAAATTCGGCTGGTTGACCGGAAGAAAAAATTGCGCCAGGGGCAATTTCGTCATTTTATGCGACGGAGTCGGAATGGGCTAAAATTTGACAGGTTGATCGGAAACAAAAACCGCGCCGGGGGCAATTTCGTCATTTTTCGCGACGGTGTCGGAATGGGCTGAAATTTGGCTGGTAGATCGGAAACAAAAATCGTGCGAGGGGCAATTTCGTCATTTTTCTCGATGGTGTCGGAATGGGCTGAAATTTGACAGGTTGATCGGAAACAAAAATCACGCCGGGGCAATTTCGTCATTTTTCGCGATGGTGTTGGAATGGGCTGAAATTTGACAGGTTGATCGGAAACAAAAATCACGCCGGGGCAATTTCGTCATTTTTCGCGACTGTGTCGAAATGGGCTTAAATAAGACAGGTTGATCGGAAAAAGAAACTGCGCCAGGGGCAATTTTGTCATTTTACGCAACGGTGTTGAATGGCCTGAAACTTAGCTAGTTGATCGGATGCAAAAATCGCAGCGAGGGCAATTTCGTCATTTTTCACGACGGTGTCGGAATGGGCTCAAATTTGACAGGTTGATCGGACACAAAAACCGCGCCGGGGGCAATTTCGTCATTTTTCGCGACGGTGTCGGAATGGGCTGAAATTCGGCTGGTTGACCGGAAGTAAAAGTAGCGCCGGGGGCAATTTCGTCATTTTTCGCGACGATGTCGGTATGGGCTGAAATTCGGCTGGTTGACTGGAAGAAAAAATTGCGCCCGGGGCAATTTCGTCATTTTACGCGACGGTGTCGGAATGGGCCAAAATTCGACAGGTTTATCGAAATCAAAAGCCGCCCCAGGGGCAATTTAGTCATTTTTCGCGACGGAGTCGGAATGGGCTAAAATTCGATAGGTTGATCGGACACAAAAATCGTACCAGGGGTAATTTCGCCATTTTTCACGACGTTGTCGGAATGGGCTCGAATTTGACAGGTTGATCGGAAACAAAAATCCTGTCGGGGGCAATTTCGACATTTTTCGCGACGGTGTTGAAATGGGCTAAAATTTGACAGGTTGATTGGAAACAAAAATCGCGCCGTGGGCAATTTCGTCATTTTTGGCGACTGTGTCGGAATGGGCTAAAATTTGGCAGGTTGATCGGAAAATAAACCGCGCTAGGGGCAATTTTGTCATTTTTCACGACGGTGTCGGAATGGGATGAAATTCGGCTGGTTGACCGGAAGTAAAAATCGCGCCGGGGGCAATTTCGTCATTTTTAGCGACAGTGTCAGAGTGCGCTAAAATTCGACAGGTTTATCGGAAACAAAAATCGCGTCAAGGGCAATTTCGTCATTTTTCACGATGCTGTCGGAATGGGCTGCAATTTGACAGGTTGATCGGAAACAAAAATCGCGCCGGGGCAATTTCGTCATATTTCGCGACTGTATCGGAATGGGCTAAAATAAGACAGGTTGATCGGTAAAAGAAACCACGCCAGGGGCGATTTTGTCATTTTTCGCAACGGTGTTGAATGGCCTGAAATTTAGCTGGTTGATCGGAAGCAAAAATCGCACCGAGGGCAATTTCGTCATTTTTCGCAACGGTGTCAGAATGGGCTCAAATTTGACAGGTTGATCGGACACAAAAATCGCGCCGGGGGCAATTTCATCATTTTTCGCGACGGTGTCGGAATGGGCTGAAATTCGGCTGGTTGACCGGAAGTAAAAGTAGCGCCGGGGGCAATTTCGTCATTTTTCGCGACGGTGTCGGTATGGGCTGAAATTCGGCTGGTTGACTGGAAGAAAAAATTGCGCCCGGGGCAATTTCGTCATTTTACGCGACGGTGTCGGAATGGGCTAAATTTCGACAGGTTTATCGAAAACAAAAGCCGCCCCAGGGGCAATTTAGTCATTTTTCGCGACGGAGTCGGAATGGGCTAAAATTTGACAGGTTGATCGGAAACAAAAACCGAGCTAGGGGCAATTTCATCATTTTTCGCGACGGTGTCGGAATGGGCTAAAATTCGACCGGTTGACTGGAAGCGAAAATCGTGCCAGGGGCAATTTCGTCATTTTTCGCGACGGTGTCGGAATGGCTAAAATTTGACAGATTGATCGGAAACAAAAACCGCCTCGAGGGCAATTTCGTCATTTTTCGCGACGGAGTCGGAATGGGCTAAAATTTCGCAGGCTGACAGGAAACAAAAATTGCGCGGGGGGCAATTTTTTCATTTTTCGCGACGGTGTCGAAATGGGCAAAAATTTGACAGGTTGATCGGAAACAAAAATCTCGCCGGGGGCAATTTCGTCATTTTACGCGACGGTATCGGAGTGGGCTAAAATTCGACAGGTTTATCGAAAACAAAAATCGCGCCAGGGGCAATTTCGTCATTTTTCGCGAAGGTGTCGGAATGGGCTAAAATTTTGCAGGTTGATCCGAAACAAAAATGGTGCTAGGGGCAATTTCGTCATTTTTCTCGATGCTGTCGGAATGGGCTGAAATTTGACAGGTTGATCGGAAACAAAAATCGCGCCGGGGCAATTTCGTCATATTTCGCGACTGTGTCGGAATGGGCTAAAATTTGACGGGTTGATCGGAAACAAAAATCGTGCCAGGGGCAATTTAGTCATTTTTCGCGACGGTGTCGGAATGGGCTAAAATTCGACAGGTTGATCGGACACAAAAATCGCCACAGGGGCAATTTCGTCATTTTTCGCGTCGGTGTCGGAATGGGCCAAAATTTGACAGGTTGATCGGAAACAAAAATCGTGCCAGGGGCAATTTCGTCATTTTTCGCGACGGTGTCGGAATGGGCTAAAATTTTGTAGGTTGATCCGAAACAAAAACCGCCCCAAGGGCAATTTAGTCATTTTTCGCGACGGAGTCGGAATGGGCTAAAATTTGACAGGTTGATAGGAAACAAAAATCGTGCCAGGGGTAATTTTGTCATTTTTCGCGACGGTGTCGGAATGGGCTAAAATTTGACGGGTTGATCGGAAACAAAAATCGTGCCAGGGGCAATTTAGTCATTTTTCGCGACGGTGTCGGAATGGGCCATAATTCGACAGGTTGATCGGACACAAAAATCGTACCAGGGGTAATTTCGCCATTTTTCACGACGTTGTCGGAATGGGCTCGAATTTGACAGGTTGATCGGAAACAAAAATCCTGTCGGGGGCAATTTCGACATTTTTCGCGACGGTGTTGAAATGGGCTAAAATTTGACAGGTTGATTGGAAACAAAAATCGCGCCGTGGGCAATTTCGTCATTTTTGGCGACTGTGTCGGAATGGGCTAAAATTTGGCAGGTTGATCGGAAAATAAACCGCGCTAGGGGCAATTTTGTCATTTTTCGCAACGGTGTCGGAATGGCCTGAAATTTGGCTGGTTGATTGGAAGCCAAAATCGCGCGGGGGGCAATTTTGTCATTTTTCGCGACGGTGTCAAAATGGGCTATAATTTGACAGGTTAATCGGAAACAAAAATCTTGTCGGGGGCAATTTCGTCATTTTACGCGACGGTGTCGGAATTGGCTAAAATTCAACAGGTTTATCGGAAACAAAAACCGCCGCAGTGGCAATTTAGTCTTTCTTCGAGACGACGTCGGAATGGGCCAAACTTTGACAGGTTGATCGGAAACAAAAATCGCGCCAGTGGCAATTTCGTCATTTTTCGCGACGGTGTCGGAATGGGCTAAAATTCGGCTAGTTGACTGGAAGCAAAAATCGCGCCGTGGACAATTTCGTCCTTTTTCGCGACTGTGTCGGAATGGGATGAAATTTAGCTTGTTGATCGGAAACAAAAATCGCGCCAGGGGAATTTAGTTATTTTTCTCGATGGTGTCAGAATGGGCCGAAATTTGACAGGTTGTTCGGAAACAAAAATCGCGCGGGGTAATTTCGTCATTTTTCGCGACTGTGTCGGAATGGGCTAAAATTTGACAGGTTGATCGGGAAAAAAAACCGCGCCAGGGGCAATTTTGTCATTTTTCGCAACGGTGTTGAATGGCCTGAAATTTGGCTGGTTGATCGGAAGCAAAAATTGCTCCGAGGGCAATTTCGTCATTTTTCGCGACGGTGTCGGAGTGGGCTAAAATTCGACAGGTTTATCGGAAACAAAAATCGCGTCAGGGGCAATTTCGTCATTTTTCGCGACGGTGTCGGAATGGGCTAAAATTTTGCAGGTTGATCGGAAAAAAAACCGCCCCAAGGGCAATTTTGTCATTTTTTACGATGGAGTCGGAATGGACTAAAATTTGACAGGTTGATCGGAAACAAAAATCGTGCCAGGGGTAATTTCGTCATTTTTCGCGACGGTGTCGGAATGGGCAAAAATTTGACAGGTTGATCGGAAACAAAAATCGTGCCAGGGATAATTTCGTCATTTCTCCCGACGGTGTCAGAATGGGCTAAAATTCGACAGGTAGATCGGACACAAAAATCGCGCCAGGGGTAATTTCGTCATTTTTCGCGACGGTGTCGGAATGGGCTAAAATTTGATAGGTTGATCGGAAACAAAAACCGCCCCAAGGGCAATTTCGTCATTTTTCGCGACGGAGTCGGAATGGGCTAAAGTTTGACAGGTTGATCGGACACAAAAACCGCGCTGGGGGCAATTTCGTCATTTTTCGCGACGGTGTCGGAATGGGCTGAAATTTGGCTGGTTGACCGGAAGTAAAAATAGCGCCGAGGGCAATTTCATCATTTTTCGCGACGGTGTCGGTATGGGCTGATATTCGGCTGGTTGACTGGAAGAAAAAATTGCGCCGGGGACAATTTCGTAATTTTACGCGACGGTGTCGGAATGGGGTAAAATTCGACAGGTTTATCGGAAACAAAAGCCGCCCCAGGGGCAATTTAGTCATTTTTTGCGACGGTGTCGGAATGGGCTAAAATTTGACAGGTTGATCGGAAACAAAAATCGTGCAGGGGGTAATTTCTTCATTTTTCGCGACGGTGTCGAAGTGGATTAAAATTCGACAGGTAGATCGGACACAAAAATCGCGCTAGGGGTAATTTCGACATTTTTCGTGACGGTGTCGGAATGGGCTAAAATTTTGCAGGTTGATCGGAAACAAAAATGGTGCTAGGGGCAATTTCGTCATTTTTCGCGATGGTGTCGGAATGGGCTGAAATTTGACAGGTTGATCGGAAACAAAAATCGCGCCGGGGCAATTTCGTCATTTTTCGCGACGGTGTCGGAATGGGCTGAAATTCGTCTTGTTGACTGGAAGAAAAGATTGCGCCGGGGGCAATTCCGTCATTTTATGCGACGGTGTCGGAATGGGCTAAAATTCGACAGGTTTATCGGAAACAAAAACTGCCCAAGGGGCAATTTAGTCATTTTTCGTGACAGTCGGAATGGGCTAAAATTTGACAGGTTGATTGGACACAAAAATCGCGTCTGGGGCAATTTTGTCATTTTTCGCGACGGTGTCGGAATGGGCTGAAATTCTTCTGGTTGACCGGAAGTAAAAATCGCGCCGGGGGCAATTTCGTCATTTTTCGCGACGGTACCGGAATGGGCTAAAATTCGGCTGGTTGACCGGAAGAAAAAAATTGCGCCGAGGGCAATTTCGTCATTTTATGCGACGGAGTCGGAATGGGCTAAAATTTGACAGGTTGATCGGAAACAAAAATGGTGCTAGGGGCAATTTCGTCATTTTATGCGACGGAGGCGGAATGGGCTAAAATTCGGCTGGTTGACCGGAAGAAAAAAATTGCGCCGAGGGCAATTTCGTCATTTTATGCGACGGAGTCGGAATGGGCTAAAATTTGATAGGATGATCGGAAACAAAAACCGCGCCATGGGCAATTTCGTCATTTTTCGCGACGGTGTCGAAATGGACAAAAATTCGGCTGGTTGACTGGATGCAAAAATCGCGCCAGGGGCAATTTCGTCATTTTTCGCGACGGTGTCGGAATGGGCTGAAATTTGGCTGGTAGATCGGATATAAAAATCGTGCGAGGGGCAATTTCGTCATTTTTCGCGATGGTGTCGGAATGGGCTAAAATTTGACAGGTTGATCGGAAACAAAAATCACGTCGGGGCTATTTCGCCATTTTTCGCGACTGTGTTGGAATGGGCTAAAATAACAGGTTGATCGGAAAAAGAAACCGCGCCAGGGGCAATTTTCTCATTTTTCGCAACGGTGTTGAATGGCCTGAAACTTAGCTAGTTGATCGGAAGCAAAAATCGCACCGAGGGCAATTTCGTCATTTTTCGCGACGGTGTCGGAATGGGCTAAAATTTGACTGGTTGATCGGAAACAAAAACAGTGCCGGGGGCAATTTCGTCATTTTTCGCGACGAAGTCGGAATGGGCTCAAATTTGACAGGCTGATCGGAAACAAAAATCGCACCAGGGGCAGTATCGTCATTTTTCGCGACGGTGTCGGAATGGGCTAAAATTTCACAGGTTGACAGGAAACAAAAATTGCGCGGGGGGCAATTTCGTCATTTTTCGCGACGGTGTCAAAATGGTCTAAAATTTGACAGGCTAATCGGAAACAAAAATCTTGTCGGGGGCAATTTCATCATTTTACGCGATGGTGTCGGAATGGGCTAAAATTCGACGGGTTTATCAGAAACAAAAACCGCCCCTGGGGCGATTTAGTCATTTATCGCGACGGCGTCGGAATGGGCCAAAATTTGACGGGTTTATCGGAAGCAAAAATCGCGCCAGGGGCAATTTCGTCATTTTTTGCGACGGTGTCGGAATGGGCTAAAATTCGGCTGGTTGACTGGAAGCAAAAATCGCGCCGGGGGCAATTTCGTCATTTTTCGCGACGGTGTCGGAATGGGCTGAAATTTAGCTTATTGATCGGAAAATAAAACCGCGCCGGGGCAATTTCGTCATTTTTCGCGACTGTGTCGGAATGGGCTAAAATTTGGCAGGTTGATCGGAAAAAAAAAGCAACATGGGCAATTTTGTCATTTTTCGCAATGGTGTTGAATGGCCTGAAATTTGGCTGTTTGATCGGAAGCAAAAATCGCACCGAGGGCAATTTCGTCATTTTTCGCGATGGTGTCGAAATGGCCTAAAATTTGACAGGTTGATTGGAAACAAAAACAGCGCCAGGGGCAATTTCGTCATTTTTCGCGATGAAGTCAGAATGGGCTCAAATTTGACAGGCTAATCGGAAACAAAAACCGCGCCAGGGGCAATTTCGTCATTTTTCGCGACGGTGTCGGAATGGGCTAAAATTCGACCGGTTGACTGGAAGCAAAAATCGCGCCGGGGGCAATTACGTCATTTTTCGCGACGGTGTCGGAATGGACCAAAATTTGACAGGTTGATCGGAAACAAAAATCGTGCCAGGGGTAATTTCGTCATTTTTCGCGACGGTGTCGGAATGGCTTAAAATTTGACAAGTTGATCGGAAACAAAAATCGTGCTAGGGATAATTTCGTCATTTTTCGCGACGGTGTCGAAATGGGCTAAAATTCGACAGGTAGATCGGACACAAAAATCGCGCCAGGGGTAATTTCGTAATTTTTCGCGACGGTGTCGGAATGGGCTAAAATTTGACAGGTTGATCGGAAACAATAACCGCCCTAGGGGCAATTTAGTCATTTTTCGTGATGGAGTCGGAATGGGCTAGAATTTGACAGGTTGATCGGACATAAAAATCGCGCCGGGGGTAATTTCGTCATTTTTCGCGACGGTGTCGGAATGGGCTAAAATTTGACACGTTGATCGGAAAGGGCAATTTAGTCATTTTTCGCGACGGAGTTGGAATGGGCTAAAATTTGACAGGTTGATCGGAAACAAAAACCGCGACAGGGGCAATATCGTCATTTTTCGCGACGGTGTCGGAATGGGCTAAAATTTCGCAGGTTGACGGGAAACAAAAATTGCGCCAGGGGCAATTTCGTCATTTTTCGCGACGGTGTCGGAATGGGCTAAAATTTGGCTAGTTGACTAGAAGCAAAAATCGCGCCGGGGGTAATTTCGTCATTTTTCACGACGGTGTCGGAATGGGCTAAAATTTGACCGGTTGATCGGAAAACAAAAATCGTGCCAGGGGTAATTTCGTCATTTTTCGCGACGGTGTCGGTATGGGCCAAAATTTGACAGGTTGATCGGAAACAAAAATCTTGTCGGGGGCAATTTCATCATTTTACGCGATGGTGTCGGAATGGGCTAAAATTCGACCAGTAGATCGGCCACAAAAATCGCGCCAGCGGTAATTTCGTCATTTTTCGCGACGGTGTCGGAATGGGCTAAAATTTGACAGGTTGATCGGAAACAATAACCGCCCCAGGGGCAATTTAGTCATTTTTCGCGACGGAGTCGGAATGGGCTAAAATTTGACAGGTTGATCGGACATAAAAATTGCGTCGTGGGTAATTTCGTCATTTTTCTCGACGGTGTCGGAATGGGCTAAAATTTGACACGTCGATCGGAAACAAAAACCGCCCCAGGGGCAATTTAGTCATTTTTCGCAACGTAGTGGGAATGGGCTAAAATTTGACAGGTTGATCGGAAAAAAAAATCGCGACAGGGGCAATATCGTCATTTTTCGCGACGGTGTCGGAATGGGCTAAAATTCGGCTAGTTGACTAGAAGCAAAAATCGCGCCGGGGGCAATTTCGTAATTTTTCGCGACGGTGTCGGAATGGGCTAAAATTTGACAGGTTGATTGGAAACAAAAATCGTGCCAGGGGTAATTTCGTCATTTTTCGCGACGGTGTCGGAATGGGCTAAAATTTGACAGGTTGATTAGAAACAAAAATCGTGCCAGGGGTAATTTCGTCATTTTTCACGACGTTGTCGGAATGGGCTCGAATTTGACAGGTTGATCGGAAACAAAAATCGTGCCAGGGGTAATTTCGGCATTTTTCGCGACGGTGTCGGAATGGGCTAAAATTTGACAGGTTGATTAGAAACAAAAATCGTGCCAGGGGTAATTTCGTCATTTTTCACGACGTTGTCGGAATGGGCTCGAATTTGACAGGTTGATCGGAAACAAAAATCGTGCCAGGGGCAATTTAGTCATTTTTCACGACGTTGTCGGAATGGGCTCGAATTTGACAGGTTGATCGGAAACAAAAATCGTGCCGGGGGCAATGTCGACATTTTTCGCGACGGTGTTGAAATGGGCTAAAATTTGACAGGTTGATTGTAAACAAAAATCGCAACGGGAGCAATTTCGTCATTTTTCGCGACGGTGTCGGAATGGGCTAAAATTTGACAGGTTGATCGGAAACAAAAATCGTGCCAGGGGTAATTTCGTCATTTTTCACGACGTTGTCGGAATGGGCTCGAATTTGACAGGTTGATCGGAAACAAAAATCATGCCGGGGGCAATTTCGACATTTTTCGCGGCGGTGTTGAAATGGGCTAAAATTTGACGGGTTGATCGGAAACAAAAATCGTGCCAGGGGCAATTTAGTCATTTTTCACGACGTTGTCGGAATGGGCTCGAATTTGACAGGTTGATCGGAAACAAAAATCGTGCCGGGGGCAATTTCGACATTTTTCGCAACGGTGTCGGAATGGGCTAAAATTCGACAGGTTGATCGGAAACAAAAATCGCCCTAGGGGCAATTCAGTCATTTTTTGCGACGGAGTCGGAATGGGCTAAAATCTGACAGGTTGATTGGAAACAAAAATCACGCCGGGGGAATTTCGTCATTTTTCGCGACTGTGTCGGAATGGGCTAAAATTTGACTGGTTGAACGGAAAAAAAACCGCGCCAGGGAGCAATTTCGTCATTTTTCGCGACGGTGTCGGAATGGGCTAAAATTTGACAGGTTGATCGGAAACAAAAATCGTGCCAGGGGTAATTTTGTCATTTTTCACGACGTTGTCGGAATGGGCTCTAATTTGACAGGTTGATCGGAAACAAAAATCATGTCGGGGGCAATTTCGACATTTTTCGCGACGGTGTTGAAATGGGCTAAAATTTGACAGGTTGATTGGAAACAAAAATCGCGCCGGGGCAATTTCGTCAGTTTTCGCGACTGTGTCGGAATGGGCTAAAATTTGACAGGTTGGTCGGAAAAAAAGCCGCGCCAGGGGCAGTTTCGTCATTTTTCACAACTGTGACGGAATGGCCTGAAATTTGGCAGGTTGACAGGAAGCAAAAATTGCGCGAGGGGCAATTTCGTCATTTTTCGTGACGGTGTCAAAATGGTCTAAAATTTGACAGGCTAATCGGAAACAAAAATCTTGTCGGGGGCAATTTCATCATTTTATGTGACGGTGTCGGAATGGGCTAAAATTCGACAGGTTTATCGGAAACAAAAATCGCCCCTGGGGCGATTTAGTCATTTTTCGCGATGGCGCCGGAATGGGCCAAAATTTGACGGGTTTATCGGAAGCAAAAACCGCGCCAGGGGCAATTTCGTCATTTTTCGCGACGGTGTCGGAATGGGCTAAAATTCGCCTGGTTGACTGGAAGCAAAAATCGCGCCGGGGGCAATTTCGTCATTTTTCGCTACGGTGTCGGAATGGGCTGAAATTTAGCTTGTTGATCGGAAACAAAAATCGCGCCAAGGGAATTTAGTTATTTTTCGCGATGGTGTCAGAATGGGCCGAAATTTGACAGGTTGATCGGAAACAAAAATCGCGCCGGGGCAATTTCGTCATTTTTCGCGACTGTGTCGGAATGGGCTAAAATTTGGCGGTTGATCGGAAAAAAAAAGCGCCAGGGGCAATTTTGTCATTTTTCGCAACGATGTTGAATGGCCTGAAATTTGGCTGTTTGATCGGAAGCAAAAATCGCACCGAGGGCAATTTCGTCATTTTTCGCGATGGTGTCGGAATGGCCTAAAATTTGACAGGTTGATTGGAAACAAAAACAGCGCCAGGGGCAATTTCGTCATTTTTCGCGATGAAGTCGGAATGCGCTCAAATTTGACAGGCTGATCGGAAACAAAAACCGCTCCAGGGGCAATTTCGTCATTTTTCGCGACGGTGTTGGAATGGATTAAAATTCGACCGGTTGACTGGAAGCGAAAATCGCGCCGGGGGCAATTACGTCATTTTTCGCGACGGTGTCGGAATGGGCTAAAATTTGACTGGTTGATCGGAAGCAAAAATCGTGCCAGGGGTAATTTCGTCATTTTTCGCGACGGTGTCGGAAAGGGCTAAAATTTGACGGGTTGATCGGAAACAAAAATCGTGCTAGGGTTAATTTCGTCATTTTTCGCGACGGTGTCGGAATGGGCTAAAATTCGACGGGAAGATCGGACACAAAAATCGCGCCAGGGGTAATTTCGTCATTTTTCGCGACGGTGTCGGAATGGGCTAAAATTTGACAGGTTGATCGGAAACAAAAACCGTGCCAGGGGTAATTTCGTCATTTTTCGCGACGGTGTCGGAATGGGCTAAAATTTGACAGGTTGATCGGAAACAAAAATCGTGCCAGGGGTAATTTCGTCATTTTTCGCGACGGTGTCGGTATGGGCCAAAATTTGACAGTTTGATCGGAAACAAAAATCGCGCCAGGGGTAATTTCGTCATTTTTCGCGACGGTGTCGGAATGGGGGGATAAAATTCGACAGATTGATCGGACACAAAAACCGCCCCAAGGGCAATTTCGTCATTTTTCGCGACGGAGTCGGAATGGGCTAAAATTTGACAGGTTGATCGGAAACAAAAATCGTGCCAGGGGTAATTTCGTCATTTTTCGCGACGTTGTCGGAATGGGCTCGAATTTGACAGGTTGGTCGGAAACAAAAATCGTGCCGGGGGCAATTTCGACATTTTTCGCGACGGTGTTGAAATGGGCTAAAATTTGACAGGTTGATTGGAAACAAAAATCACGCCGGGAGCAATTTCGTCATTTTTCGCAACGGTGTCGGAATGGGCTAAAATTCGACAGGTTGATCGGAAACAAAAACCGCCCTAGGGGCAATTTAGTCATTTTTTGCGACGGAGTCGGAGTGGGCTAAAATTTGACAGGTTGATTGGAAACAAAAATCGCGCCGGGGCAATTTCGTCATTTTTCGCGACTGTATCGGAATGGGCTAAAATTTGATAGGTTGATCGGAAAAAAAACCGCGAAAGGGGCAATTTCGTCATTTTTCGCAATTGTGTCGAAATGGCCTTAAATTTGGCAGGTTGACAGGAAGCAAAAATTGCGCGAGGGGCAATTTCGTCATTTTTCACGACGGTGTCAAAATGGTCTTAAATTTGACAGGCTGATCGGAAACAAAAATCTTGTCGGGGGCAATTTCATCATTTTACGCGACCGTGTCGGAATGGGCTAAAATTCGACAGGTAGATCGGACACAAAAATCGCGCCAGTGGTAATATCGTCATTTTTCGCGACGGTGTCGGAATGGGGTAAAATTTCGCAGGTTGACAGGAAACAAAAATTGCGCGGGGGGCAATTCCGTCATTTTTCGCGACGGTGTTGAAATGGGCAAAAATTTGACAGGTTGATCGGAAACAAAAATCGCATCGGGGGCAATTTCGTCATTTTACGCGACGGTGTCGGTGTGGGCTATAATTCGAAAGGTTTATCGGAAACAAAAATCGCGCCGGGGGCAATTTCGTCATTTTTCGCTACGGTGTCGGAATGTGCTAAAATTTGACAGGTTGATCGGAAACAAAAATCGTGCTAGGGGTAATTTCGTCACTTTTCGCGACGGTGTCGGAATGGGCTAAAATTCGACAGGTTGATCAGACACAAAAATCGCTCCGGGGGCAATTTCGTCATTTTTCGCGACGGTGTCGGAATGGGCTAAAATTTGACAGGTTGATCGGAAACAAAAATCGTGCCGGGGGCAATTTCGACATTTTTCGCGACGGTGTTGAAATGGGCTAAAATTTGACAGGTTGATTGGAAACAAAAATCGCGCCGGGAGCAATTTCGTCATTTTTCGCGACGGTGTCGGAATGGGCTAAAATTTGACAGGTTGATCGGAAACAAAAATCGTGCCAGGGGTAATTTCGTCATTTTTCACGACGTTGTCGGAATGGGCTCGAATTTGACAGGTTGATCGGAAACAAAAATCGTGCCGGGGGCAATTTCGACATTTTTCGCGACGGTGTGGAAATGGGCTAAAATTTGACAGGTTGATTGGAAACAAAAATCGCGCCGGGAGCAATTTCGTCATTTTTCGCGACGGTGTCGGAATGGGCTAAAATTCGACAGATTGATCGGAAACAAAAACCGCCCCAGGGGCAATTTAGTCATTTTTCGCGACGGAGTCGGAATGGGCTAAAATTTGACAGGTTGATTGGAAACAAAAATCGCGCCGGGGCAATTTCGTCATTTTTCGCGACTGTGTAGGAATGGGCTAAAATTTGACAGGTTGATCGGAAAAAAAATCGCGCCAGGGGCAATTTCGTCATTTTCCGCAACTGTGTCGGAATGGCCTGAAATTTGGCAGGTTGACAGGAGGCAAAAATTGCGCGAGGGGCAATTTCGTCATTTTTCGCGACGGTGTCAAAATGGTCTAAAATTTGACAGGCTAATCGGAAACAAAAATCTTGTCGGGGGCAATTTCATCATTTTACGCGACGGTGTCGGAATGGGCTAAAATTCGACAGGTTTATCGGAAACAAAAACCGCCCCTGGGGCGATTTAGTCATTTTTCGCGACGGCGTCGGAATGGGCCAAAATTTGACGGGTTTATCGGAAGCAAAAATCGCGCCAGGGGCAATTTCGTCATTTTTCGCGACGGTGTCAGAATGGGCTAAAATTCGGCTGGTTGACTGGAAGCAAAAATCGCGCCGGGGGTAATTTCGTCATTTTTCGCGACGGTGTCGGAATGGGCTGAAATTTAGCTTGTTGATTGGAAACAAAAACCGCGCCAAGGGAATTTAGTTATTTTTCGCGATGGTGTCAGAATGGGCCGAAATTTGACAGGTTGATCGGAAACAAAAATCGCGCCGGGGCAATTTCGTCATTTTTCGCGACTGTGTCGGAATGGGCTAAAATTTGGCGGTTGATCGGAAAAAAAAAGCACCAGGGGCAATTTTGTCATTTTTCGCAACGATGTTGAATGGCCTGAAATTTGGCTGTTTGATCGGAAGCAAAAATCGCACAGAGGGCAATTTCGTCATTTTTCGCGATGGTGTCGGAATGGGCTAAAATTTGACAGGTTGATTGGAAACTAAAACAGCGCCAGGGGCAATTTCGTCATTTTTCACGATGAAGTCGGAATGGGCTCAAATTTGACAGGCTGATCGAAAATAAAAGTCGCGCCAGGGGCAATTTCGTCATTTTTCGCGACGGTGTCGGAATGGGCTAAAATTCGACCGGTTGACTGGAAGCAAAAATCGCGTCGGGGGCAATTACGTCATTTTTCGCGACGGTGTCGGAATGGGCTAAAATTTGATAGGTTGATCGGAAGCAAAAATCGTGCCGGGGGTAATTTCGTTATTTTTCGTGACGGTGTCGGAATGGGCTAAAATTTGACAGGTTGATCGGAAACAAAAATCGTGCCAGGGTAAATTTCGTCATTTTTCGCGATGGTGTCGGAATGGGCTAAAATTCGACGGGAAGATCGGACACAAAAATCGCGCCAGGGGTAATTTCGTCATTTTTCGTGACGGTGTCGGAATGGGCTAAAATTTGACAGGTTGATCGGAAACAATAACCGCTCCATGGGCAATTTAGTCATTTTTCGCGACGGAGTCGGAATGGGCTAAAATTTGACAGGTTGATCGGACATAAAAATCGCGTCGGGGGTAATTTCGTCATTTTTCGTGACGGTGTCGGAATGGGCTAAAATTTGACACGTTGATCGGAAACAAAAATCGCCCCAGGGGCAATTTAGTCATTTTTCACGACGGAGTGGGAATGGGCTAAAATTTGACAGGTTGATCGGAAACAAAAACCGCGACAGGGGCAATTTCGTCATTTTTCGCGACGGTGTCGGAATGGGCTAAAATTTCGCAGGTTGACGGGAAACAAAAATTGCGACGGGGGCAATTTCGTCATTTTTCGCGACGGTGTCGGAATGGGCTAAAATTCGGCTAGTTGACTAGAAGCAAAAATCGCGTCGGGGGCAATTTCGTCATTTTTCGCGACGGTGTCGGAACGGGCTAAAATTTGACAGGTTGATCGGAAACAAAAATCGTGCCAGGGGTAATTTCGTCATCTTTCGCGACGGTGTCGGTATGGCCCAAAATTTGACAGGTTGATCGGAAACAAAAATCGCACCAGGGGTAAATTCGTCATTTTTCGCGACGGTGTCGAAATGGGCTAAAATTTGACGGGTTGATCGGAAACAAAAATCGTGCCAGGGGCAATTTAGTCATTTTTCACGACGTTGTCGGAATGGGCTCGAATTTGACAGGTTGGTCGGAAACAAAAATCGTGCCGGGGGCAATTTCGACATTTTTCGCGACGGTGTTGAAATGGGCTAAAATTTGACAGGTTGATTGGAAACAAAAATCACGCCGGGAGCAATTTCGTCATTTTTCGCGACGGTGTCGGAATGGGCTAAAATTCGACAGGTTGATCGGAAACAAAAACCGCCCTAGGGGCAATTTAGTCATTTTTTGCGATGGAGTCGGAATGGGCTAAAATTTGACAGGTTGATTGGAAACAAAAATCGCGCCGGGGCAATTTCGTCATTTTTCGTGACTGTGTCGGAATGGGCTAAAATTTGATAGGTTGATCGGAAAAAAAATCGCGCCAGGGGCAATTTTGTCATTTTTCGCAACTGTGTCGGAATGGCCTGAAATTTGGCAGGTTGACAGGAAGCAAAAATTGCGCGAGGGGCAATTTCGTCATTTTTCGCGACGGTGTCAAAATGGTCTTAAATTTGAAAGGCTGATCGGAAACAAAAATCTTGTCGGGGGCAATTTCATCATTTTACGCGACGGTGTCGGAATGGGCTAAAATTCGACAGGTAGATCGGACACAAAAATCGCGCCAGGGGTAATATCGTCATTTTTCGCGACGGTGTCGGAATGGGCTAAAATTTCGCAGGTTGACAGGAAACAAAAATTGCGCGGGGGGCAATTTCGTCATTTTTCGCGACGGTGTTGAAATGGGCAAAAATTTGACAGGTTGATCGTAAACAAAAATCGCGCCGGGGGCAATTTCGTCATTTTACGCGATGGTGTCGGAGTGGGCTATAATTCGAAAGGTTTATCGGAAACAAAAATCGCTCCGGGGGCAATTTCGTCATTTTTCGCGACAGTGTCGGAATGTGCTAAAATTTGACAAGTTGATCGGAAACAAAAATCGTGCCAGGGGTAATTTCGTCACTTTTCGCGACGGTGTCGGAATGGGCTAAAATTTGACGGGTTAATCGGAAACAAAAATCGTGCCAGGGGTAATTTAGTCATTTTTCGCGACGGTGTCGGAATGGGCTAAAATT
>NW_019262229.1:683-1006 GCF_002742605.1 Olea europaea var. sylvestris | reverse complement strand
GGATTTTGACCATATTTTGAAGAACGTGCACCTGCATATTCGGACTAACGATGTTCGAAGAATTGAGCATAACTTTTGCAGACGGTGTCCGTTTTTGGGACCATAAGTACTTTTCGAAAATGTAACGACAGTTTTGGGTTTAGATCACGATTTCGTAATGACGTATTAGGGTTCTCATCCCTTTTTTGAAGAACGACCACTTGCATATTGGGAACGCTTGGATTGTCGACCTTCGAAGAAATGAGCGTAATTTTTGTAGACGGTGTCCGTTTCGGGCCCATAAGTACTTTTCGGAAATGTAGCGACCCTTTTGAATTGAACTA
>NW_019262229.1:0-582 GCF_002742605.1 Olea europaea var. sylvestris | reverse complement strand
TTTTGAAGAACGTGCACCTGCATATTCGGACTGACGATGTTCGAAGAATTGAGCATAACTTTTGCCGACAGTGTCCGTTTTTGGGACCGTAAGTACTTTTCGGAAATGTAGCGACCGTTTTGGGTTTAGCTCACGATTTCATAATGACGTATTAGGGTTCTCATCCCTTTTTTAAAGAACGACCACTTGCATATTGGGAACGCTTGGATTGTCGACCTTCGAAGAAATGAGTGTAACTTTTGCAGACGGGGTCTGTTTTTGGGCCCATAAGTACTTTTCGGACATGTAGCGACCCTTTTGGATTGAACTCACAACTTCGTCCTGACATATGAGGGATTTGACCATTTTTTGAAGAACGTTCACCTGCATATTCGGACTGATGACGTTCGAAGAATTGAGCATAACTTTTGCAGACAGTGTCCGTTTTTGGGACCATAAGTACTTTTCGGAAATGTAGCGACCGTTTTGGGTTTAGCTCACGATTTCATAAAGACGTATTAGGGTTCTCAACCCTTTTTTGAAGAACGACCACTTGCATATTGGGAACGCTTGGATTGTCGACCTTCGAAGAAATGAGCGTAA
>NW_019262228.1:0-1006 GCF_002742605.1 Olea europaea var. sylvestris | reverse complement strand
GGCAAAAGATACCTCAATGTTATCTCCCTTCACAAGCTCCTCAACATGAGTAGCGCGTTCAAGCTCAGCAGTGCTGTAGTAACTTGCACTTATTTGCGTGTGTGGAGAACTTCCATACATCGAAGCATAAATTCCATGACCATCCTTGTTTTGAAATGTCACCCACCTCACATCTGACCTGCCCGAACATTCCCCAGGAACAATGTAAGGCTCATGCATCTCACCCACATTCTGCTCATACACCCCAACATGGGCAGCAGCTTTTCGATCTGGATAACATTCAAATGGTCCCCTTCCATACCACTTGATTAAGTCCATTGATTTTTCCAAGTGAAATTCAACCCCAACACGAGGCAAAGGGGGCAAATCAGAGCTTGGATTTACGCTACATTCCAGTATGACGTCACCCGAACCATAAATCGAGTAAATCATATCAACCTTAAAGAGGACATTAGATTTTTCTGATCGTGAAGCACCTTCTGGAATGCAAAGATATACTACTGCAATTTTCACTTGATTATCAGTCACATTTAGGGCAGAGCAGGTTTCAGTAATGAAAGTCAGATTATTTATATTTGCAGCTTTCCACTTGGAAATGTAACTTTGGCCCTCTCCTCCCTTGTCATTATCTATTGGCGCTCTCCAAAAGCACGGTAGCATACCATTGTGCATAACCGGTATTCCGTCCACCTGGTATTTTCCGGTGTATCAATAAAAATTTGAACAAAATTTTATTGACACGTTTTTTCATGCTGATCTTAAAATGTTCTATCCTATAATATTTGTTCTACCATAAACAATATTGGTTAATGGTAACCTAATATCACAAGTTACCTTCCAGCTTTCAATGGCCCCGGTTTGTTTTTTAAATTTGATCTCCCATAGGTTCTGCCGACTGAGTTTTATGGTATCATCTAGAACTTCAGTGGAAAAAGCTGCATTCATGACTTGAATGCTCTGAAATGACAATATTTGCAAAGAATGTAATTCTAGGAAAAAAAAAAAA
>NW_019262227.1:0-1006 GCF_002742605.1 Olea europaea var. sylvestris | reverse complement strand
GAAGGCCTAAACGAAGGAATTTGGCTAAAATCCCATGATCCCAGGTCTGTGCCCCGAGTCCAATTTCTGGGGCCGTTTCCAATTAACCTGTCAAATTTCGGCCCATTCCGACACCGTCGCGACAAATAACGAAATTGCCTCTAGTGCGATTTTTCTTTGTTAATTTTCTTTCCAACACTTCTTCAAACTAACATAATTAATATGGAAATTAATTATTCGGAAGCCCAAACGAAGGAATTTGGCTAAAATCCCATAATCCCGATTCTGTGTCCCGACTTCAATTTTTGGGGCCGTTTCAATCAACCTACCAAATTTCAGCCCATTTCGACACTGTCGCGACAAATGACAACATTACTTCTGGTTCGGTTTTACGTTGTTAATTTTCTGTCCTACACTTCTTCAACCTGTCATAATTAATACGAAATTTTATTATTCGGAGGCCTAAACGAAGGAATTTGGCTAAAATCCCGTGATCCCGGGTTTGTGCCCCGAGGCTAATTTTTGGGGTCGTTTCCAATCGACCTGCCAAATTTCGGCCCATTCCGACACCGTCTTTACAAGTAACGAAATTGCCCCTGTACAATTTTTCTTTGTTAATTTTCTATACAACACTTTTTCAACCTGACATAATTAATACGAAAATTAATTATTCGGAGGACTAAACGAAGGAATTTGGCTAAAATCCCGTGATCCCAAGTCTGTGCCCCGAGTCCAATTTCTGGGGCCGTTTCCAATCGACCTGCCAAATTTCGGCCCATTCCGACATCGTCGCGACAAATAAAGAAATTGCCTCTGGCGTGATTTTTCTTTGTTCATTTTCTGCCCAACACTTCTTCAACTTGACATAATTAATACGGAAATTAATCATTCGAAGGCCCAAACGAAGGAATTTGGCTAAAATCCCGTGATCCCGGGTCTGTGCCCCGAGTTAAATTTTTGGGGCCGTTTCCAATCAACCTGCCAAATTTCAACCCATTTCGACACCGTCGCGACAAATGACAAAATT
>NW_019262226.1:0-1007 GCF_002742605.1 Olea europaea var. sylvestris | reverse complement strand
AAGAGGAAAGGACACATTAAGAAAGATTGCGAGAAGTTGCAGGATCAAGGTGATTTATATGCAAATCATGCGAAGCAATCAGGTAACAAGACTAACATTGTTTAGAATTTTTTGGATGATGGAGATGTAATGTTGGCTGTATCTGATGGGGAGTTCAAACTTATGGGGTGGATTCTGGATTCTACATGTTCGTATCATATGTGTCCCAATAGGACTTTGTTTTAGACATATGAGATGTTGAAGTGAGGTAGAGTTGTCATGGGAAACAACCAATCTTGTCGGGTTGCAAGAATCGATCGAGTCAAATTAAGGCTACAAGATGGGACAGTTAGGACACTTGATCAGGTTCGCTATGTTCCAGACTTGACAAAGAATCTCATATTGCTGAGTGCCCTGGATGCAAAATGGTATAAATTCTCTGGTGAAGGTGGAGTCTTGAAGGTCCGAAGGGGTGTCCGAGTTATACTAGAGGGATGAAAAAAGTCTCAGTTGTAAATCTTCCAGGGGAAGGTAGAACCAATTAAGAGACATCTGGACAAGTTCAGTACCGTGGTGGATATTCAGTTTGGTACAATACTTCTTGTGATGGGCTCTGGGTCGGTTTAGAGCATTGCTCAGGGGAGTGTTAGTGATTCCGCTTTGCTATCAATTTCAGCAGTTGCACTGTGTTCAAATGTCAGGAGTGGACTCATGGAGCGTAGGTACAGTGGTGTTATTGATGTCTGTGATGTTTTTGGAATCACTGAAGGTGACAACTCTGACAAAGGACCTTTTGATCAAGCACTTGATATGGTTTCTGCTACATGGTGTGCTTTGACCCTGTTTAGTCAACAGCAATTCCTCGGTAGAATTTCAGGAACCTGGGATTTAGGTTCGGGTGTCGCTTGTGGACGCCGTACAAAGGATGGTGGTTTGGTGATGAAGAGTTTTAGTTACTACATTGAGGAGATTGGCCAGTTCATTTCGATGCAGATAGATTTGAAATCTTGGAATTTCATTCGTTGCAC
>NW_019262225.1:0-1007 GCF_002742605.1 Olea europaea var. sylvestris | reverse complement strand
ATAGTTTGAAAAAAAAAAAAAAAAAAAAGAGAGACTCATACAGGTGCTGCGTGTCCTGTCAAGAAATCAATCCCTATCCAAGTAGCTTTCCTGATGAATCAATGTATATACAAAGCCTATGAAACGGGGGAAAAAGAGAGAGAGAGAGAGAGACATCAAATCAATGCAGCAAATCCACCCCTTTCATCATCTGCTTAAACTCTGCAAAATTCACCACTCCATCACCATCCGCATCAACCTTCATTATCATCGTCTTACAATCCTCTGCAGTTCTTCCTTGCTTAAGGCCAAGTGATGCCAAAACCGATTTCAGTTCATCAACGGTGATAAACCCATCACCATTTTGATCAAACACATTGAATGCATCTCTCATATCTTCATCCTCGTCCTTCTCGTTCATTATCGTTTGGTACAACGAATCAAATTCATCAATATCCACACACCCATCTGCATTAACATCGATTTTTTCGATCATTTGAGTCAACTCCGTGTCGGGTATGAAAATACCCATTTTCTCTAAGGAATGGTTGAGCTCCTTTTTGGTGATCCGGCCATCGCCGTTCTGATCGAACATTTCGAAAATCCTTTCGAGTTCAGTGGCATCCATTCGACGGCGAATTCGAGGAGAAGGTGAAATGGGTTCTTCGAGAAGGTTGTTGGGATTGGGATACCAAGAAGAAGGGAGGTATATCCTTAGTTTTTTGGGTACTAAGTAACGAAGAATTGTGTTGAGGAGATTGTATGCAAGCAAAATCCTCAATAAAATGGTAGGCATTGTTTGAATTTGATGATGAATTCGTGTGAGTGAGAGGAAGTTTGTGTTTGTCGTGCGTGAGAGAAAATTGGAGTGAGACTTGGGAGTGGTGGTGGAGCTATATAAGGGAGAATGGAGAGAGGAAAAACTATTGCAATTTGTTGGGAAGTGGGAAGAATCAAAGTAATTTATAATTGAAAAAGTGGGTAAATTTCATATGTACGTTAATGACCGTTGAACTTTCACGGAACTT
>NW_019262224.1:0-1007 GCF_002742605.1 Olea europaea var. sylvestris | reverse complement strand
ATACGTCATTACGAAATCGTGAGCTAAACCCGAAATGGTCGCTACATTTCCGAAAAGTACTTATGGTCCCAAAAACGGACACTATCTGCAAAAGCTATGCTCAATTCTTCGAACGCCGACAGTCCAAATATGCGGTGCACGTTCCTCAAAAAATGGTCAAAATCCCTCATACGTCACGATGAAGTAGTGAGTTCAATCCAGAAGGGTCGCTACATTTCCGAAAAGTACTTATGGTCCCAAAACGGACACCGTCTGCAAAAGTTACGATCATTTCTTCGAAGGTCGACAATCCAAGAGTTCCAAATATGCGAGTTGTCATTCTTTAAAAAATGGTCGAAAACCTTAATACGTCATTACGAAATCGTGAGCTAAACCCGAAACGGTCGCTACATTTCCGAAAAGTACTTATGGTCCCAAAAAATGGACACTGTGTTCAAAAGCTATCCCCAATTCTTCGAACGCCGTCAGTCCAAATATGCGGTGCACGTTCCTCAAAAAATAGTCAGAATCCCTCATACGTCACGATGTAGTAGTGAGTTAAATCCAGAAGGGTCGCTGCATTTCCGAAAAGTACTTATGGTCCCAAAACGGACACCGTCGGCAAAAGTTACGATCATTTCTTCGAAGGTCGACAATCCAAGAGATCCAAATATGCGAGTCGTCGTTCTTTAAAAAATGGTCGAAAACCTTAATACGTCATTACGAAATCGTGAGCTAAACACAAAACGGTCGCTACATTTTCGAAAACTACTTATGGTCCCAAAAACGGACACTGTCTGCAAAAGCTATGCTCAATTCTTCGAACGCCGTCAGTCCAAATATGCAGGTACACGTTCCTCAAAAAATGGTTAAAATCCCTCATACGTCACGACGACGTTGTGAGTTCAATCCAAAAGGGTCGCTACATTTTCGAATAGTACTTACGGGCCCAAAATGGACACCGTCTGCAAAACTTACGATCATTTCTTCGAAGGTCGACAATCCAAGAGTTCCAAATGTGCGAGTTG
>NW_019262223.1:0-1007 GCF_002742605.1 Olea europaea var. sylvestris | reverse complement strand
GTGTCAAATGTCAGTGTACATATAGCAAAGTTCAATGGGTAAGAACCTTACTACATGCACACTATGGTGTACACTTTAGTTTTCACTTTGCCACGTGACATTACCCTATGCGTCACTTTAAATTTCAAACAATTTTCCCAACCAATTCACTCTTCACTACAATGCAAGTGTTAAACAATGTGTAAAAAATCAATGTACAAATAGCAATGTTCAATCGATAAGAACCCTGCTTTATGTACACTATGGTGTACACCTTAGTCTACACTTTGCCACGTGACTCTACCATGTTAGACAGTTTAAATTTCAAACAATTTTTCCATCCAATTGACACTTGAAAACAATGTAAGTGTCAAACAACGTGTCAAAAATAGCGTAAAAATTGCAATGTTCAATCGGTAAGGACCATGCTACATGTACACTATGGTGTACCCTTTAGTTTACACTTTGTCACATGACATTACCCTGTTGGACAGTTTAAATTTCAAACAGTTTTCCTTTCCAATTGACACTTGACAACAATGCAACTGTCAAACAACGTGACAAAAATCGGTGTGCAAATAGCAATGTCCTATTGGTAAATACCTTGAAACATGTACACTATAGTGTACAATTTAGTTTTCACTTTGCCACGTCACATTACCCTGTTAGACAATATAAATTTCTAACAATTTTCTCAACCAATTGACACTTGACAATAATGCTAAAGTGTACACTTTTCCACATGACATTACCTTGTTAGACAATATAAATTTCATACAGTTTTCCCATCTAATTGACACTTGATAACAATACAAGTGTCCAACAACATGTCAAAAATCTGTGTACAAATAGCAAAGTTCAATCGATAAGGACTGTGCTACATGTACACTGTGGTGTACACTTTGGTTTACACTTTGCCACGTGACATTACCCTATTGGACATTTTAAATTTCAAACAATTTTCCTATCCGATTGAAACTTGACAACCATGCAAGTGTCAAACAACGTGTTAACAATCAGTGTACAAA
>NW_019262222.1:0-1007 GCF_002742605.1 Olea europaea var. sylvestris | reverse complement strand
ATCACAAATCACAAATTTCAGGGCACAACTTATTTCATGATCACTAATTATCAAATTAATTGGTCATGTATTATCATTGTGACTTGAGAATTTTGTGATTTATAATTGTGAAGTTTTATGATTTATCATCTGATTTTGTGTTAATTGTGGCTCTCTATGACCCAGTTTACGTTATTTGCGACTGTCTATAATCAGTTATATTTTTACTGTGAAAGTTTGTGATGTGAAATGCGTTCATTGTGACATATGTTTGTGTTATTTTGTGATTGTCTGTGACGTGTTCTGTTTTTCACTATGAATGTTTGTGACATGAAATGCGTTCATTGTGACATGTTATGTGACCATGAGATATTGTTGTTTGACCACAACTTATACTAAACAAACATCTATTTTATAGTTACAACCTTTTTCTTTGCATCACTAGTTGGATTACCTCTATAACTATTTGTGATTGCTACCACTTCAACTACCACCACTAGAACCTCACAACCTTAGCAAACACTACCATCAGCACCTTACAACTACAAGAAGTACTACATTATCAATTGTAAACACCACCAACAAAAGCCATAAAAAACTGTAGCAACCAAAACTCCATATTTTCCTAGTTCGTGCATAGCTGCCATTCGCCGCTACTATAATGGTGGCTCTAAAGGAATGCTGGGCTGCGAAGTTGTGGTGGTCACAATGGTGTCTAGTTTGTTTTTTGAAAAATTATTTTATGACATTTTATTCTATAAAATTGAATTATTCGGTAAAAATAGAATAATTTTAAGTTAATATATTTTCAAATAACATATATATTAAAAGTTGGTGAATCTTTTAATATTTTTTCTCATTACAAAAATAAAAAAATTAATAACGTTGACCGAGAATATTTTTATTTATTTTCGTTTAAACATTTTCTTAAAATTTTTATGTAAATAATTATGAAGAGCTTGGACTATTTTTATTATTTATTTTTTATAGTTTTTATTTTTCTAGAAATTTTAAAAATTTATTTTTTT
>NW_019262221.1:0-1007 GCF_002742605.1 Olea europaea var. sylvestris | reverse complement strand
AACACCACCATTACCACCGCCATTGCCAACAACAAGAAGAACAACCACTAAAACATAATAACTGATTGCACCACACCATCACAACCATCATCTCGCCGTCGACACCACCACCCACCAGAAGCATCACCATTAACCCCAAGTCCCCAACACCGCACCATCATCACCAACAAAAATAACACTGCCTTCGCTACCTACAATACAGTAAAAAAAAACCACAACCATCGTCGCCTGAACCAAACCGCCAACAAAACTACCACTATGTCTTTCACCAACCACCACAACTACCAAAAAACACCAATCAAAGAAAGTCGACCACTACAGCATGGATTGATCAGTGAGTGAATGGATTAGATTGGACACGACTTTATCCAATTACTAGGATTTGCAAACTCTGCCTAGAAAAGATTCACTTTCTTATTTTTAGGCTTTTTAACTTTTCGTAAAATTTTGAAATTGCAAGGCGCTCTACAAATGTAAAATTTTTCGATGAAATTCATACATTAAAACCATAATCTCCAACCTTCGACGACTTAGCACTCTAGCATCATTCATTTTAAGGTAATTATTTGGACCATTTTGATTTTCTTCATTTTCTTGATTTGTTTCTTTGAGAATGTCTTCTAATAGTCACGACGAGGTGATTGAGGATACATTGTGTCAATCGGGCTAAGTCGGCCTAATGTTCTGGCCTCAAACGAGGTATTGAGGGCTACATTAGGAAGGAAAATATATGGAAGAGGCTTGATATTCCTGTAGATACCTCGATTCATTGGGAGCATCTGATTATCATTTTAAGATAAAATTTGGCAACCTTGTAAAACTTAGAGTGGATTTTAGGATCGCAGATGACGTAGGCTTGATAGTTTCGGGTCGCGGTTAGTGCATTTGTTATCTGAGGCTTGGGTGCATGGTAGTTAATGAGGCCATCTTCAAAGCTGGCTTTAGGCTGCCTATCCACCATTTCTTTCATTTTATACTAAGGTCTTACTGATAGCTTTGACCTCGTT
>NW_019262220.1:0-1007 GCF_002742605.1 Olea europaea var. sylvestris | reverse complement strand
TTTTTTATTATTTATTTAATTAAGGTCTTGATTTTCATTTTTTCAAATGTTTTTAATATTGGGATGAAGAAGGGGAAGGATGGAGAATTGTGGGAACTATCACCTCGTATGTGAGAATTTCACACAATTGTATTATATCTACGTGAATTTTATTTCAAATAAAAGTCTTCAAATGTATTTTGAATTTTATGAAAGTCCATAAAAGTCTATGAAAGACTTCCACTAACTCCATATAAATCTATAAAAGATCCATAAAATTTACAAAAATCATCACTTAAAAAAAGTCTATCAAAATTTTCAAAAACCTCAATTGAACACACCCCCTAAATAAATATAGTCCAACACAAAATTAGTTCATCAATGATTCTAACCCCAGGCCATTTGCCCAATTGACCCATAATGTATATACATAACCTGTCTCCCAATGCCAAAAATTTCCTTTCTAATTTCAAATTCATCCCCAAATTCAGCATAAATTTAATTTCTAATTCCATAGTCATATTTCCCCGCCCATATTCAATTTCAATTTCCAAATTCTCAACCATATGTTGTTCACTCTTGCGATTCCAAGCTTTCCAACGATTTAAAAAGATAGAAATTATTCAATAAAAAGTTAGAAACATTATGATATAATATTTCATATGAATATTACACATCTCATTTGACTAGATTCTAACCAACTTATTGCTAGGGATAGATAAAAAAAATTTAGCATCTACAAAATGCATCAATATTTATATTGTTGCATCGTTATGATTATTATTATTATTATTTTACTTATTCAATGATTCTTCCAAGTTTGTCGTTCCAATTTCACATACAATTTGAAGTCAGTACAAGATACAAAAAGCACATATTTCGCTAGAATTTTATGTTTTTGGTTGACCTAGTTTCTTGGTGCTACGACTTACGGCACTTTCCTTGAACCTTGATGCATTAGTAGGTAATCTCGTATTATGATTTTTTTGGCTGACCTAGTTTCTTGAACCTTGATGCATTAGTACTAT
>NW_019262219.1:0-24412 GCF_002742605.1 Olea europaea var. sylvestris | reverse complement strand
AGCATTCTAAATATGCAAGTGCTCATTCTTTAGAAAAATCACCAAAATCCCTCGTACGTCACGACGAAGTGGTGAGTTCAATCTAAAACGGTCACTACATTTCCAAAAAGTACTTATAGCCGAAAACGGACACCGTGTGCAAAAGTTACGCTCAATTCTTCGTACGCCGACAATCCAAGCGTTCCAAATATGCAAGTGCTCATTCGTTTGAAAAATCGCCAAAACCCCTCGTACGTCACGACGATGTGGTGAGTTCAATCCAAAACGGTCGCTACATTTCCAAAAAGTTCTTATGGGCCTAAAACGGACACCTTGTGCAAAAGTTACGCTCAATTCTTCGTCCGCCGACTCTCCAAGCGTTCTAAATATACAAGTGCTCATTCCTTCGAAAAATGGCCAAAATCACTCGCACGTCTTGACGAAGTGGTGAGTTCAATCCAAAACGGTCGCTACATTTCCAAAACGTGCTTATGGGCCCAAAACAGACTTCGTGTGCAAAAGCTACGCTCAATTCTTCTTACGCCGACAATCCAAGCATTCCAAATATGCAACTGCTCATTCTTTCGAAAAATGGCCGAAATCCCTCATACATCACGACGAAGTGGTGAGTTCAATCCAAAACGGTCGCTACATTTTTGAAAGTTCTTATGGGCCCAAAACGGACACCGTGTGCAAATGTTACGCTCAATTCTTCGTCTGTCGACAATCCAAGCTATCCAAATATGCAAGTGCCCATTCTGTTGAAAAATGGCCGAAATCCATCGTACGTCACGACGAAGTGGCGAGTTTAATCCAAAACGGTCGCTACATTTCCAAAAAGTATTTATGGGCCCAAAACGGACACCGGGTGCAAAAGTTACGCTCAATTCTTCGTCCGTCGACTCTCCAAGTGATCTAAATATGCAAGTGCTCATTCTTTCTAAAAATGGCCAAAATCCCTCGTACGTCACGACGAAGTGGTGAGTTAAATCCAAATCGGTCGCTACATTTCCAAAAAGTTCTTATGGGCCCAAAACGGACACCGTGTGCGAAAATTACGCTCAATTCTTCGTCCGTCGACTCTCCAAGTGATCTAAATATGCAAGTGCTCATTCTTTCTAAAAATGGCCAAAATCCCTCATACGTTACGATGAAGTTGTGTGTTCAATCAAAAATGGTCGCTACATTTCCAAAAAGTACTCATGGGCCCAAAACTGACACGTGTGCAAAAGTTACTCTCAATTCTTCGTACGCCGACGATCCAATCTATCCAAATTTACAAGTGCTCATTCTTTCGAAAAATGGCTGAAATCCCTCATACGTCATGACGAAGTGGTGATTTCAATCCAAAACGGTCGCTACATTTCCAAAAAATTCTTATGGGTCCAAAATGGACACCGTGAGCATAAGTTACGCTCAATTCTTCATCCGCCGACTCTCCAAGCATTCTAAATATGCAAGTGCTCATTTTTTCGAAAAATCGCCAAAATCCCACGTACGTCACGATGAAGTTGTGTGTTCAATCCAAAACGGTCACTACATTTCCAAAAAGTACTTATGGAACCAAAACGGACACCATGTGCAAAAGTTACGCTCAATTCTTCGTACGCCGACAATCCAAGCGTTCCAAATATGGAAGTGCTCATTCGTTCGAAAAATCACCAAAATCCCTCATACGACACGGCGAAGTGGTGAGTTCAATCCAAAACGGTCGCTACATTTCCAAAAAGTTCTTATGGGCCCAAAACGGACACCTTGTGCAAAAGTTACGCTCAATTCTTCGTCTGCCGACTCTCCAAGCGTTCTAAATATACAAGTGCTCATTCCTTCGAAAAATGGCCAAAATCACTCGTACGTCTTGACGAACTGGTGAGTTCAATCCAAAACGGTCGCTACATTTCCAAAACGTACTTATGGGCCGAAAACGGACACCGTGTGCAAAAGTTACGCTCAATTCTTCTTACGCCGACAATCCAAGCGCTCCAAATATGCAAGTGCTCATTCTTTCGAAAAATGGCCGTAATCCCTCAAACGTCATGATAAAGTGGTGAGTTCAATCCAAAACGGTCGCCACATTTTTTAAAAGTTCTTATGGGCCCAAAACAGACACCGTGTGCAAAAGTTACGCTCAATTCTTCGTCCGCCGACTCTCCAGGCATTCTAAATATGCAAGTGCTCATTCTTTAGAAAAATTACCAAAATCCCTCGTACGTCACGATGAAGTGGTGAGTTCAATCCAAAACGGTCGCTGCCTTTCCAAAAAGTACTTATGGACCGAAAACGGACACCGTGTGCAAAAGTTACGCTCAATTTCTCGTACGCCGACAATCCAAGCGTTCCAAATATGCAAGTGCTCATTCTTTTGAAAAATTGCCAAAATCCCTCGTACGTCACAACAAAGTGGGGAGTTCAACCTAAAACGGTCGCTACAATTCCAAAAAGTTCTTATGGGCCCAAAACGAACACCGTGTGCAAAAGTTACGCTCAATTCTTAGTCCGCCGACTCTCCAAGCATTCTAAATATACAAGTGTCCATTCCTTCGAAAAATGGCCAAAATCACTCGTACGTCACGATAAAGTGGTGAGTTCAATCCAAAATGGTCGCTACATTTCCAAAAAGTTCTTATGGGCCCAAAACGGAGACCGTGTGCAAAAGTTACGCTAAATTCCTCGTCCGCCGACTCTCCAAGCATTCTAAATATACAAGTGTCCATTCCTTCGAAAAATCGGCAAAATCCCTCGTACGTCACAACAAAGTGGGGAGTTCAACCTAAAACGGTCGCTACAATTCCAAAAAGTTCTTATGGGCCCAAAACGGAGACCGTGTGCAAAAGTTACGCTAAATTCCTCGTCCGCCGACTCTCCAAGCATTCTAAATATACAAGTGTCCATTCCTTCGAAAAATCGGCAAAATCCCTCGTACGTCACAACAAAGTGGGGAGTTCAACCTAAAACGGTCGCTACATTTCCAAAACGTACTTATGGGCCCAAAATGGAGACCGTGTGCAAAAGTTACGCTCAATTCTTCGTACGCCGACAATCCAAGCATTTCAAATATGCAAGTGCTCATTCTATTGAAAAA
The DNA here is from genome assembly GCF_002742605.1 of Olea europaea var. sylvestris. Classification (NCBI taxonomy): domain Eukaryota; kingdom Viridiplantae; phylum Streptophyta; class Magnoliopsida; order Lamiales; family Oleaceae; genus Olea; species Olea europaea. Next base: position 21,351 of record NW_019262219.1, on the reverse strand, counting down.
TGGCCAAAATCCCTCATATGTCACGATGAAGTGGTGAGTTCAATCCAAAACGGTCGCTACATTTCCGAAAAGTTCTTATGGGCCCAAAACGGACACCGTGTGCAAAAGTTACGCTCAATTCTTCGTCCGCCGACTCTCCAGGCATTCTAAATATGCAAGTGCTCATTCTTTAGAAAAATCGCCAAAATCCCTCGTACATCACGATGAAGTGGTGAGTTCAATCCAAAACGGTCGCTGCCTTTCCAAAAAGTACTAATGGGCCGAAAACGGACACCATTTGCAAAAGTTACGCTCAATTTTTCGTACGCTGACAATCCAAGCGTTCCAAATATGCAAGTGCTCATTCTTTCGAAAAATTGCCAAAATCCCTCGTACGTCACGACGAAGTGGTGAGTTCAACCCAAAACGGTCGCTACATTTCCAAAAAGTTCTTATGGGCCCAAAACGGACACCGTGTGCAAAAGTTACGCTCAATTCTTCGTCCGCCGACTCTCCAAGCGTTCTAAATATACAAGCGCTCATTCCTTCAAAAAATGGACAAAATCACTCGTACGTCACGACGAAGTGGTGAGTTCAATCCAAAATGGTCGCTACATTTCCGAAACTTACTTATGGGCCCAAAATAGACACCGTGTACAAACGTTACGCTCAATTCTTCGTCCGTCGACTCTCCCAGCGTTCCAAATATGTAAGTGCTCATTCTTTCAAAAAATGGCTAAAATCCCTCGTACGTCACGATGAAGTTGTGTGTCCAATCCAAAATGGTAGCTACATTTCAAAAAAGTACCTATGGGCCCAAAACGGACACATGTGCAAAAGTTACTCTCAATTCTTTGTACGCCGACTCTCCAGGGGTTCTAAATATACAAGCGCTCATTCCTTCAAAAAATGGCAAGAATCACTCGTACGTCACGACGAAGTGGTGAGTTCAATCCAAAACGGTCGCTACATTTCCAAAACGTACTTATGGGCCCAAAACGGAGACTGCGCGCAAAAGTTACGCTCAATTCTTCATCCGCCGACTCTCCAGGCATTTTAAATAAGCATGTGCTCATTCTTTAGAAAAATCGCCAAAATCCCTCATACGTCACGACGTAGTGTGAGTTCAATCCAAAACGGTCGCTACATTTCCAAAAAGTACTTATGGGCCCAAAACGGACACCGTGTGCAAAAGTTACGCTCAATTCTTCGTCCGCCGACTCTCCAAGCATTCTAAATATGCAAGTGCTAATTCTTTAGAAAAATCACCAAAGTCCCTCGTACGTCACGAGGAACTGGTGAGTTCAATCCAAAACGGTCACTACATTTCCAAAAAGTACTTATGGGCCCAAAACGGACACCGGGTGCAAAAGTTTCGCTCTATTCGTCGTCCGCCGACTCTCCAAGCATTCTAAATATGCAAGTGCTAATTCTTTAGAAAAATCACCAAAGTCCCTCGTACGTCACGAGGAACTGGTGAGTTCAATCCAAAACGGTCACTACATTTCCAAAAAGTACTTATGGGCCCAAAACGGACACCGGGTGCAAAAGTTTCGCTCTATTCGTCGTCCGCCGACTCTCCAAGCATTCTAAATATGCAAGTGCTAATTCTTTAGAAAAATCACCAAAGTCCCTCGTACGTCACGAGGAACTGGTGAGTTCAATCCAAAACGGTCACTACATTTCCAAAAAGTACTTATGGGCCCAAAACGGACACCGGGTGCAATAGTTTCGCTCTATTCTTCGTCCGCCGACTCTCCAAGCATTCTAAATATGCAAGTGCTAATTCTTTAGAAAAATCACCAAAATCCCTCGTACGTCACGATGAAGTGGTGAGTTCAATCCAAAACGGTCACTACATTTCCAAAAAGTACTTATGGGCCAAAAACGTTCACCGTGTGCAAAAGTTACGCTCAATTCTTCGTACGCCGACAGTCCAAGCGTTCCAAATATGCAAATGCTCATTCGTTCGAAAAATCACCAAAATCCCTCGTACATAATGACGTAGTGGTGAGTTCACTCCAAAACGGTCGCTACATTTCCAAAAAGTACTTATGGGCCCAAAACGGACACCGTGTGCAAAAGTTGCGCTCAATTCTTCCTACGACGACAATCCAAGCGTTCCAAATATGCAAGTGTTCATTCTTTCAAAAAATGGCCGAAATCCCTCATATGTCACGACGAAGTGGTGAGTTCAATCCAAAACGGTCGCTACATTTTCGAAAAGTTCTTATGGGCCCAAAACGGACACCGTGTGCAAAAGTTACGCTCAATTCTTCGTCCGCCGACTCTCCCAGCGTTCTAAATATGCAAGTGCTCATTCTTTCGAAAAATGGCCAAAATCCCTCGTACGTCACGATGAAGTTGTGTGTTCAATCCAGAACGGTCGCTACATTTCCAAAAAGTACTTATGGGCCCAAAACGGACACGTGTGCAAAAGTTACGTTCAATTCTTCGTACACCGACAATCCAAGCTATCCAAATATACAAGTGGTCATTCTTTTGAAAAATGGCCGAAATCCCTCATACATCACGATGAAGTGGTGAGTTCAATCCGAAATGGCCGCTACATTTTCAAAAAGAACTTATGGGCCCAAAACGGACACCGGGTGCAATAGTTTCGCTCTATTCTTCGTCCGCCGACTCTCCAAGCATTCTAAATATGCAAGTGCTCATTCTTTAGAAAAATCACCAAAATCCCTCGTACGTCACGATGAAGTGGTGAGTTCAATCCAAAACGGTCACTACATTTCCAAAAAGTACTTATGGGACCAAAACGGACACCGTGTGCAAAAGTTATGCTCAATTCTTCATACGCCGACATCCAAGCGTTCTAAATATGCAAGTGCTCATTCGTTCAAAAAATCAGCAAAATCCCTCGTACGTCACGACGAGGTGGTGAGTTCATTCCAAAACGGTCGCTGCATTTCCAAAAAGTTCTTATCGGGCCAAAACGGACACCTTGTGCAAAAGTTACGCTCAATTCTTCGTCCGTCGACTCTCCAAGCGTTCTAAATATACAAGCACTCATTCCTTTGAAAAATGGCCAAAATCACTCGTACGTCACGACGAAGTGGTGAGTTCAATCCAAAACGATCGCTACATTTCCAAAAAGTTCTTATGGGCCCAAAACGGACACCGTGTGCAAAAGTTATTCTCAATTCTTCGTACGTCGACAATCCAAGCGTTCCAAATATGCAAGTGCTCATTCTATCGAAAAATGGTCGAAATCCCTCATACGTCACGACGAAGTGGAGAGTTCAATCCAAAACGATCGCTACATTTCCAAAAAGTTCTTATGGGCCCAAAACGGACCCCGTGTGCTAAAGTTACGCTCAATTCTTCGTACGCCGACAATCCAAGCGTTCCAAATTTGTAAGTGCTTATTCTTTTGAAAAATGGTTGAAATCCCTCATACGTCACGACGAAGTGCTGAATTCAATCCAAAACGGTCGCTACATTTCCAAAAAGTTCTTATGGGCCCAAAACGGACACCGTGTGCAAAAGTCACGCTCAATTATTCGTCCGCCGACTCTCCAAGCGTTCTAAATATGCAAGTGCTCATTCTTTCGAAAAATGGCCAAAATCCCTACTACGTCACGATGAAGTTGTGTGTTCAATCCAAAACGGTCGCTACATTTCCAAAAAGTACTTATGGCCCCAAAACGGAAACGTGTGCAAAAGTTACTCTCAATTCATCGTACGCCGACAATCCAATCTATCCAAATTTGCAAGTGCCCATTCTTTCAAAAAATGGCTGAAATCCCTCATACGTCACGACGAAGTGGTGAGTTCAATCCAAAACGGTCGCTAAGTTTCCAAAAAGTTCTTATGGGCCCAAAACGGACACCGTGTGCAAAAGTTACGCTCAATTCTTCATCCGCCGACTCTCCAGGCATTCTAAATAAGCAAGTGCTCATTCTTTAGAAAAATTGCCAAAGTCCCTTGTACGTCACGACGTAGTGGTGAGTTCAATCCAAAACGGTCGCTACATTTCCGAAAAGTACTTATGGGCCCAAAACGGACACCGTGTGCAGAAGTTACGCTCAATTCTTCGTACGCCGACAATCCAAGCGTTCCAAATATGGAAGTGCTCATTCTTTCAAAAAATGGCTGAAATCCCTCATACATCAAGACGAAGTGGTGAGTTCAATCCAAAACGGTCGCTACATTTCCAAAAAGTTCTTATGGGCCCAAAACAGACACCGTGTGTAAAAGTTACGCTCAATTCTTCGTCCGCCGACTCTCCCAGCGTTCTAAATATGCAAGTGCTCATTCTTTAGAAAAATCGCCAAAATCCCTCGTACGTCACGACGAAGTGGTGAGTTCAATCCAAAACAGTCGTTACATTTCCAAAAAGGACTTACGGGCCCAAAACGGACACCGGGTGCAAAAGTTTCGCTCTATTCATCGTCCGCCGACTCTCCAAGCATTCTAAATATGCAAGTGCTCATTCTTTAGAAAAATCGCCAAAATCCCTCGTACGTCACGACGAAGTGGTGAGTTCAATCCAAAACAGTCGTTACATTTCCAAAAAGGACTTACGGGCCCAAAACGGACACCGGGTGCAAAAGTTTCGCTCTATTCATCGTCCGCCGACTCTCCAAGCATTCTAAATATGCAAGTGCTCATTCTTTAGAAAAATCACCAAAATCCATCGTACGTCACGACGAAGTGGTGAGTTCAATCCAAAACGGTCACTACATTTTCAAAAAGTACTTATGGGCCGAAAACGGACACCGTGTGCAAAAGTTACGCTCAATTCTTCGTACGCCGACAATCCAAGCGTTCCAAATATGCAAGTGCTCATTCGTTTGAAAAATCGCCAAAACCCCTCGTACGTCATGACGATGTGGTGAGTTCAATCCAAAACGGTTGCTACATTTCCAAAAAGTTCTTATGGGCCTAAAACGGACACCTTGTGCAAAAGTTACGCTCAATTCTTCGTCCGCCGACTCTCCAAGCGTTCTAAATATGCAAGTGCTCATTTCTTCGAAAAATGGCCAAAATCACTCGTACGTCTTGACGAAGTGGTGAGTTCAATCCAAAACGGTCGCTACATTTCCAAAACGTGCTTATGGGCCCAAAACAGACTCCGTGTGCAAAAGTTACGCTCAATTCTTCTTACGCCGACAATCCAAGCGTTCCAAATATGCAACTGCTCATTCTTTCGAAAAATGGCCGAAATCCCTCATACATCACGACGAGTGGTGAGTTCAATCCAAAACGGTCGCTACATTTTTGAAAAGTTCTTATGGGCCCAAAACGGACATCGTGTGCAAATGTTACGCTCAATTCTTCGTCCGTCGACAATCCAAGCTATCCAAATATGCAAGTGCCCATTCTATTGAAAAATGGCCGAAATCCATCGTACGTTACGACGAAGTGGCGAGTTTAATCCAAAATGGTCGCTACATTTCCAAAAAGTATTTATGGGCCCAAAACGGACACCGGGTGCAAAAGTTACGCTCAATTCTTCGTCCGCCGACTCTCAAAGCATTCTAAATATGCAAGTTCTCATTCTTTAAAAATCGCCAAAATCCCTCGTACGTCACGACGAACTGGTGAGTTCAATCCAAAACGGTCGCTACATTTCCAAAAAGTTCTTATGGGCCCAAAACGGACACCGTGTGCAAAAGTTACGCTCAATTCTTCGTCCGTCGACTCTCCAAGTGATCTAAATATGCAAGTGCTCATTCTTTCTAAAAATGGCCAAAATCCCTCGTACGTTACGATGAAGTTGTGTGTTCAATCAAAAATGGTCGCTACATTTCCAAAAAGTACTCATGGGCCCAAAACTGACACGTGTGCAAAAGTTACTCTCAATTCTTCGTACGCCGACGATCCAATCTATCCAAATTTACAAGTGCTCATTCTTTCGAAAAATGGCTGAAATCCCTCATACGTCATGACGAAGTGGTGATTTCAATCCAAAATGGTCGCTACATTTCCAAAAAATTCTTATGGGTCCAAAACGGACACCGTGAGCATAAGTTACGCTCAATTCTTCATCCACCGACTCTCCAAGCATTCTAAATATGCAAGTGCTCATTTTTTCGAAAAATTGCCAAAATCCCACGTACGTCACGATGAAGTTGTGTGTTCAATCCAAAACGGTCGCTACATTTCCAAAAAGTACTTATGGAACCAAAACGGACACCATGTGCAAAAGTTACGCTCAATTCTTCGTACGCCGACAATCCAAGCGTTCCAAATATGCAAGTGCTCATTCTTTCGAAAAATGGCCGTAATCCCTCATACGTCATGATGAAGTGGGGAGTTCAATCCAAAACGGTCGCTACATTTCCAAAAAATTCTTATGGGTCCAAAACGGACACCGCGAGCATAAGTTACGCTCAATTCTTCATCCACCGACTCTCCAAGCATTCTAAATATGCAAGTGCTCATTCTTTCGAAAAATGGCCGTAATCCCTCATACGTCATGATGAAGTGGGGAGTTCAATCCAAAACGGTCGCTACATTTCCAAAAAATTCTTATGGGTCCAAAACGGACACCGCGAGCATAAGTTACGCTCAATTCTTCGTACGCCGACAATCCAAGCGCTCCAAATATGCAAGTGCTCATTCTTTCGAAAAATGGCCGTAATCCCTCATACGTCATGATGAAGTGGTGAGTTCAATCCAAAACGGTTGCTACATTTTTGAAAAGTTCTTATGGGCCCAAAACGGACACCGTGTGCAAAAGTTATGCTCAATTCTTCGTCCGCCGACTCTCAAGGCATTCTAAATATGTAAGTGCTCATTCTTTAGAAAAATTGCCAAAATCCCTCGTACGTCAGGATGAAGTGGTGAGTTCAATCCAAAACGGTCGCTACCTTTCCAAAAAGTACTTATGGACCGAAAACGGACACCGTATGCAAAAGTTACGCTCAATTTTTCGTACGCCGACAATCCAAGGGTTCCAAATATGCAAGTGCTCATTCTTTTGAAAAATTTCCAAAATCCCTCGTACGTCACAACGAAGTGGGGAGTTCAACCTAAAACGGTCGCTACATTTCCAAAAAGTTCTTATGGGCCCAAAACGGGCACCGTGTGCAAAAGTTACGCTCAATTCTTAGTCCGCCGACTCTCCAAGCATTCTAAATATACAAGGGTCCATTCCTTCGAAAAATGGCCAAAATCACTCGTACGTCACGATAAAGTGGTGAGTTCAATCCAAAATGGTCGCTACATTTCCAAAACTTACTTATGGGCCCAAAACGGACACCGTGTGGAAAAGTTACGCTCAATTCTTCGTACGCCAACAATCCAAGCGTTCCAAATATGCAAGTGCTCATTCTTTCGAAAAATTGTCGAAATCCTTCATAGGTCATGATGAAGTGGTGAGTTCAATCCAAAACGGTCGCTACATTTCCAAAAAGCTCTTATGGGCCTAAAATGGACACTGTGTGCAAAAGTTACACTCAATTCTTCGTCCGCCGACTCTCCAAGCATTCTAAATATGCAAGTGCTCATTCTTTAGAAAAATCGCCAAAATCCCTCGTACGTTACGATGAAGTGGTGAGTGCAATCCAAAACGGTCGCTACATTTCCAAAACGTACTTATGGGCCCAAAATGGAGACCGTGTGCAAAAGTTACGCTCAATTCTTCGTACGCCGACAATCCAAGCATTCCAAATATGCAAGTGCTCATTCTATTGAAAAATGGCCAAAATCCCTCATACGTCACGATGAAGTGGTGAGTTCAATCCAAAACGGTCGCTACATTTCCAAAAAGTTCTTATGGGCCCAAAACGGACACCGTGTGCAAAAGTTACGCTCAATTCTTCGTCCGCCGACTCTCCCAGCGTTCTAAATATGCAAGAGCTCATTCTTTTAAAAAATGGCCAAAATCCCTCGTACGTCGCGATGAAGTTGTGTGTTCAATCCAAAACGGTCGCTACATTTCTGAAATGTACCTATGGGCCCAAAACGGACACGTGTGCAATAGTTACTCTAAATTCTTTGTACGCGGACTCTCCAGGCGTTCTAAATATACAAGCGCTCATTCCTTTGAAAAATGGCTGAAATACCTCGTACGTCACGGCGAAGTGGTGAGTTCAATCCAAAACGATCGCTACATTTCCAAAAAGTACTTGTGGGCCCAAAACGGACATCTTGTGCAAAAGTTACGCTCAATTCTTCGTCCGTCGACTCTCCTGGCGTTCTAAATAAACAGGTGCTCATTCCTTCGAAAAATGGCCAAAATCACTCGTACATCTTGACGAAGTGGTGAGTTCAATCCAAAACGGTCGCTACATTTCCAAAACGTACTTATGGGCCGAAAACGGACACCGTGTGCAAAAGTTACGCTCAATTCTTCTTACGCCGACAATCCAAGCTTTCCAAATATGCAAGAGCTCATTCTTTCGAAAAATGGCCAAAATCCCTCATACGTCACGATGAAGTGGTGAGTTCAATCCAAAACGGTCGCTACATTTTCGAAAAGTTCTTATGGGCCCAAAACGGACACCGTGTGCAAAAGTTACGCTCAATTCTTCGTCCGCCGACTCTCCAGGCATTCTAAATATGCAAGTGCTCATTCTTTAGAAAAATCGCCAAAATCCCTCGTACATCACGATGAAGTGGTGAGTTCAATCCAAAACGGTCGCTGCCTTTCCAAATAGTACTAATGGGCCGAAAACGGACACCATGTGCAAAAGTTACGCTCAATTTTTCGTACGCTGACAATCCAAGCGTTCCAAATATGCAAGTGCTCATTCTTTCGAAAAATTGCCAAAATCCCTCGTACGTCACGACGAAGTGGTGAGTTCAACCCAAAACGGTCGCTACATTTCCAAAAAGTTCTTATGGGCCCAAAACGGACACCGTGTGAAAAAGTTACGCTCAATTCTTCGTCCGCCGACTCTCCAAGCGTTCTAAATATACAAGCGCTCATTCCTTCAAAAAATGGACAAAATCACTCGTACGTCACGACGAAGTGGTGAGTTCAATCCAAAATGGTCGCTACATTTCCGAAACTTACTTATGGGCCCAAAACAGACACCGTGTGCAAATGTTACGCTCAATTCTTCGTCCGCCGACTCTCCCAGCGTTCTAAATATGTAAGTGCTCATTCTTTCAAAAAATGGCTAAAATCCCTCGTACGTCACGATGAAGTTGTGTGTTCAATCCAAAATGGTTGCTACATTTCAAAAAAGTACCTATGGGCCCAAAACGGACACATGTGCAAAAGTTACTCTCAATTCTTTGTACGCCGACTCTCCAGGGGTTCTAAATATACAAGCGCTCATTCCTTCAAAAAATGGCCTGAATCACTCGTACGTCACGACGAAGTGGTGAGTTCAATCCAAAACGGTTGCTACATTTCCAAAACGTACTTATGGGCCCAAAACGGAGACTGCGTGCAAAAGTTACGCTCAATTCTTCATCCGCCGACTCTCCAGGCATTCTAAATAAGCATGTGCTCATTCTTTAGAAAAATCGCCAAAATCCCTCATACGTCACGACGTAGTGTGAGTTCAATCCAAAAAGTACTTATGGGCCCAAAACGGACACCGTGTGCAAAAGTTACGCTCAATTCTTCGTACGCCGACAATCCAAGCGTTCCAAATATGGAAGTGCTCATTCTTTCGAAAAATGGCTGAAATCCCTCATACGTCACGACGAAGTGGCGAGTTCAATCCAAAACGGTCGCTACATTTCCAAAAAGTTCTTATGGGCCCAAAACGGACACCGTGTGTAAAAGTTACGCTCAATTCTTCGTCCGCCGACTCTCCCAGCGTTCTAAATATGCAAGTGCTCATTCTTTTGGAAAATGGCCAAAATCCCGCGTACGTCATGATGAAGTTGTGTGTTCAATCCAAAACGGTCGCTACATTTCCAAAAAGTACTTATGGGCCCAAAACGGACACGTGTGCAAAAGTTACGTTCAATTCTTCGTACACTGACAATCCAAGCTATCCAAATATACAAGTGCTCATTCTTTTGAAAAATGGCCGAAATCCCTCATACATCACGATGAAGTGGTGAGTTCAATCCAAAACGGTCTCTTCATTTCCAAAAAGTACTTATGGGCCCAAAACGGGCACCGTGTGCAAAAGTTACGCTCAATTCTTCGTACGCCGACAATCCAAGCATTCCAAATATGCAAGTGCTCATTCTTTCAAAAAATGGCTAAAATCCCTCGTACGTCACGATGAAGTGGTGAGTTCAATCCAAAACGGTCTCTTCATTTCCAAAAAGTACTTATGGGCCCAAAACGGGCACCGTGTGCAAAAGTTACGCTCAATTCTTCGTACGCCGACAATCCAAGCGTTCCAAATATGCAAGTGCTCATTCCTTCGAAAAATCACCAAAATCCCTCATACATAATGACGTAGTGGTGAGTTCACTCCAAAACGTTCGCTACATTTCCAAAAAGTACTTATGGGCCCAAAACGGACACCGTGTGCAAAAGTTACGCTCAATTCTTCCTACGCCGACAATCCAAGCGTTCCAAATATGTAAGTGCTCATTCTTTCGAAAAATGGCCGAAATCCCTCATATGTCACGACGAAGTAGTGAGTTCAATCCAAAACGGTCGCTACATTTTCGAAAAGTTCTTATGGGCCCAAAACGGACACCGTGTGCAAAAGTTACGCTCTATTCTTCATCCGCCGACTCTCCAAGCATTCTAAATATGCAAGTGCTCATTCTTTAGAAAAATCACCAAAATCCCTCATACGTCACGATGAAGTGGTGAGTTCAATCCAAAACGGTCGCTACCTTTCCAAAAAGTACTTATGGGCCGAAAACGGACACCGTGTGCAAAAGTTACGCTCAATTTTTCGTACGCCGACAATCCAAACGTTCCAAATATGCAAGTGCTCATTCTTTCGAAAAATTGCCAAAATCCCTCGTACGTCATGACGTAGTCATGAGTTCAACCCAAAACGGTCGCTACATTTCAAAAAAGTTCTTATGGGCCCAAAACGGACAACGTGTGCAAAAGTTATGCTCAATTCTTCGTCCGCCGACTCTCCAACCGTTCTAAATATACAAGCGCTCATTCCTTTCAAAAATGGCCAAAATCACTTGTACGTCACGGCGAAGAGGTGAGTTCAATCCAAAATGGTCGCTACATTTCCAAAACTTACTTATGGGCCCAAAACGGACACCGTGTGCAAAAGTTACGCTCAATTCTTCGTACGCCGACAATCCAAGTGTTCCAAATATGCAAGTGCTCATTCGTTCGAAAAATCACCAAAATCCCTCGTACGTAACGACGAAGTGGTGAGTTCAATCCAAAACGGTCGCTACATTTCCAAAAAGTTCTTATGGGCCCAAAACGGAGACCTTGTGCAAAAGTTACGCTCAATTCTTCGTCTGCCTACTCTCCAAGCGTTCTAAATATACAAGCGCTCATTCCTTTGAAAAATGGCCAAAATCACTCGTACGTCTTGACGAAGTGGGGAGTTCAATCCGAAACGGTTGCTACATTTCCAAAACGTACTTATGGGCCGAAAACGGACACCGTGTGCAAAAGTTACGCTCAATTCTTCCTACGTCGACAATCCAAGCGTTCCAAATATGCAAGTGCTCATTCTTTCGAAAAATGGCCGAAATCCCTCATACGTCACGACGAAGTGGTGAGTTCAATCCAAAACGGTCGCTACATTTTCGAAAAGTTCTTATGGGCCCAAAACGGACACCGTGTGCAAAAGTTAGGCTGAATTCTTCGTCTGCCGACTCTCCAAGCATTCTAAATATGCAAGTGCTCATTCTTTAGAAAAATCGTCAAAATCCCTCGTACGTCACGATGAAGTGGTGAGTTCAATCCAAAACGGTCGCTACCTTTCCAAAAAGTACTTATGGGCCAAAAACGGACGCTGTGTGCAAAAGTTACGCTCAATTTTTCGTACGTCGACAATCCAAGCGTTCCAAATATAAAAGGGCTCATTCTTTTGAAAATTTGCCAAAATCCCTCATACATCACGACGAAGGGGTGAGTTCAACCTAAAACGGTCGCTACATTTCCAAAAAGTTCTTATGGGCCCAAAACGGACACCGTGTGCAAAAGTTACGCTCAATTCTTCGTCCGCCGACTCTCCAAGCGTTCTAAATATACAAGCGCTCATTCCTTCGAAAAATGGCCAAAATCACTCGTACGTCACGACAAAGTAGTGAGTTCAATCCAAAACGATTGCTACATTTCCAAAACATATTTATGGGCCCAAAACGGACACCGTGTGGAAAAGTTACGCTCAATTCTTCGTACGCCGACAATCCAAGCGTTCCAAATATGCAAGTGCTCAATCTTTCGAAAAATTGTCGAAATCTTTCATAGGTCATGACGAAGAGGTGAGTTCAATCCAAAACGGTCGCTACATTTCCAAAAAGCTCTTATGGGCCCAAAACGGACACTGTGTGCAAAAGTTACGCTCAATTCTTCGTCCGCCGACTCTCCAAGCATTCTAAATATGCAAGTGCTCATTCTTTAGAAAAATCGCCAAAATCCCTCGTACGTCACGATGAAGTGGTGAGTTCAATCCAAAACGGTCGCTACATTTCCAAAAAGTTCTTATGGACCCAAAACGGACACCGTGTGCAAAAGTTACGCTCAATTCTTCGTCCGCCGACTCTCCAAGCATTCTAAGTATACAAGCGCTCATTCTTTCGAAGAATGGCCAAAATCCCTCGTACGTCACGACGAAGTGGTGAGTTCAATCCAAAACGGTCGCTACATTTCCAAAAAGTTCTTATGGACCCAAAACGGACACCGTGTGCAAAAGTTACGCTCAAGTCTTCGTCCGCCGACTCTCCCAGCGTTCTAAATATGCAAGTGCTCATTCTTTCAAAAAATGGCCAAAATCCCTCGTACGTCACGATGAAATTGTGTGTTCAATCCGAAATGGTCGCTACATTTCCGAAAAGCACCTATGGGCCCAAAATGGACACGTGTGCAAAAGTTACGCTCAATTCTTCGTATTTGCATGATCAATTCATCGTACGCCGAATCTCCAGGCGTTCTAAATATACAAGCGCTCATTCCTTCGAAAAATGGCCAAAACCACTGGTACGTCACGACGAAGTGGTGAGTTCAATCCAAAACGGTCGCTACATTTCCAAAACGTACTTATGGGCCCAAAATGGAGACTGTGTGCAAAAGTTACGCTCAATTCTTCGTACACCGACAATCCAAGCTTTCCAAATATGCAAGTGCTCATTCTTTTGAAAAATCGCCAGAATCCCTCGTATGTCACGACGAAGTGGTGAGTTCAATCCAAAACGGTCGCTACATTTCCAAAACATTCTTATGGGCCTAAAACGGACACCGTGTGCAAAAGTTACGCTAAATTCTTCGTCCGCCGACTCTCCAAGCGTTCTAAATATACAAGCACTCATTCCTTCAAAAAATGGCCAAAATCACTCGTACGTCTTGACGAAGTGGTGAGTTCAATCCAAAACGGTCACTACATTTCCAAAAAGTACCTATGGGCCCAAAACGAACACGTGTGCAAAAGTTACACTCAATTCTTCGTACGCCAACTCTCCAGGCGTTCTAAATATACAAGCGCTCATTCCTTCGAAAAATGGCCAAAATCATTCGTACGTCACGACGAAGTGGTGAGTTCAATCCAAAACGGTCGCTTCCAAAACGTACTCATGGGCCTAAAACGGAGACCGTGTGCAAAAGTTACGCTCAATTCTTCGTACGCCGACAATCCAAGCTTTCCAAATATGCAAGTGCTCATTCTTTTGAAAAATTGCCAAAATCCCTCGTATGTTACGATGAAGTGGTGAGTTCAACCAAAAACGGTCGCTACATTTCCAAAAAGTTCTTATGGGCCCAAAACGAACACCGTGTGCAAAAGTTACGCTCAATTCTTCGTCCGCCGACTCTCCAAGCGTTCTAAATATACAAGCGCTCATTCTTTCGAAAAATGGCCGAAATCCCTCATACGTCATGATGAAGCCATGAGTTCAATCCAAAACGTTCGCTATATTTCCAAAACGTACTTATGGGCCGAAAACGGAGACCGTGTGCAAAAGTTACGCTCAATTCTTCGTCCGCCGACTCTCCAAGCGTTCTAAATATACAAGCGCTCATTCTTTCGAAAAATGGCCGAAATCCCTCGTACGTCACGATGAAGTGGTGAGTTCAATCCAAAACGGTCGCTACATTTCCAAAAAATACTTATGGGCCCAAAACGGACACGTGTGCAAAAGTTACACTCAATTCTTCGTACGCCGACTCTCCAGGCGTTCTAAATATACAAGCACTCGTTCCTTCAAAAAATGGCGAAAATCACTCGTACGTCACGACGAAGTGGTGAGTTCAATCCAAAACGTTCGCTATATTTCCAAAACGTACTTATGGGCCGAAAACGGAGACCGTGTGCAAAAGTTACGCTCAATTCTTCGTACGCCGAAACCCAAGCTTTCCAAATATGTAAGTGCTCGTTCTTTTGAAAAATCGCCAAAATCCCTCGTATGTCACGATGAAGTGTTGAGTCCAATCCAAAACGGTCGCCACATTTCCAAAAAGTTCTTATGGGCCCAAAATGGACACCGTGTGCAAAAGTTACGCTCAATTCTTCGTCCGCCGACTCTCCAGGCGTTCTAAATATGCAAGTGCTCATTCTTTCAAAAAATGGCCAAAATCCCTCGTACGTCACGATGAAGTTGTGTGTTCAATCCAAAACGGTCGCTACATTTCCAAAAAGTACCAATGGGCCCAAAACGGACACGTGTGCAAAAGTTACACTCAATTCTTCGTACGCCGACTCTCCAGGCTTTCTAAATATACAAGCGCTCATTCGTTCGAAAAATGGCCAAAATCATTCGTACGTCACGACGAAGTGGTGAGTTCAATCCAAAACGGTCGCTACATTTCCAAAACGTACTTATGGGCCTAACACGGAGATCGTGTGCAAAAGTTACGCTCAATTCTTCGTACGCCGACAATCCAAGCTTTCCAAATATGCAAGTGCTCATTCTTTTGAAAAATTGCCAAAATCCCTCGTATGTTACGATGAAGTGGTGAGTTCAACCAAAAACGGTCGCTACATTTCCAAAAAGTTCTTATGGGCCCAAAACGAACACCGTGTGCAAAAGTTACGCTCAATTCTTCGTCCGCCGACTCTCCAAGCATTCTAAATATACAGGCACTCATTCCTTCGACAAATGGCCAAAATCACTCGTACGTCAAGACGAAGTGGTGAGTTCAATCCAAAACGGTCGCTACATTTCCAAAAAGTACCTATGGGCCCAAAACGGACACGTGTGCAAAAGTTACCCTCAATTCTTCGTACGCCGACTCTCCAGGCGTTCTAAATATACAAGCGCTCGTTCCTTCGAAAAATGGCAAAAATCACTCGTACGTCACGACGAAGGGGTGAGTTCAATCCAAAACGGTCGCTACATTTCCAAAAAGTACCTATGGGCCCAAAACGGACACGTGTGCAAAAGTTACACTCAATTCTTCGTACGCCGACTCTCCAGGCGTTCTAAATATACAAGCGCTCGTTCCTTCGAAAAATGGCAAAAATCACTCGTACGTCACGACGAAGTGGTGAGTTCAATCCAAAACGGTCGCTATATTTCCAAAACGTACTTATGGGCCGAAAACGGAGACCGTGTGCAAAAGTTACGCTCAATTCTTCGTACGCCGACAACCCAAGCTTTCCAAATATGCAAGTGCTCGTTCTTTTGAAAAATCGCCAAAATCCCTCGTATGTCACGATGAAGTGTTGAGTCCAATCCAAAACGGTCGTCACATTTCCAAAAAGTTCTTATGGGCCCAAAATGGACACCGTGTGCAAAAGTTACGCTCAATTCTTCGTCCGCCGACTCTCCAGGCGTTCTAAATATGCAAGTGCTCATTCTTTCAAAAAATGGCCAAAATCCCTCGTACGTCGCGATGAAGTTGTGTGTTCAATCCAAAACGGTCGCTACATTTCCAAAAAGTACCAATGGGCCCAAAACGGACACGTGTGCAAAAGTTACACTCAATTCTTCGTACGCGGACTCTCCAGGCGTTCTAAATATACAAGCGCTCATTCCTTCGAAAAATGGCCAAAATCATTCGTACGTCACGACGAAGTGGTGAGTTCAATCCAAAATGGTCGCTACATTTCCAAAACGTACTTATGGGCCTAAAACGGAGACCGTGTGCAAAAGTTACGCTCAATTCTTCGGACGCCGACAATCCAAGCTTTCCAAATATGCAAGTGCTCATTCTTTTGAAAAATCACCAAAATCCCTCGTATGTCACGACAAAGTGGTGAGTTCAATCCAAAACGGTAAATACATTTCCAAAAAGTTCTTATGGGCCCAAAACGAACACCGTGTGCAAAAGTTACGCTCAATTCTTCGTCCGCCGACTCTCCAAGCATTCTTAATATACAAGCACTCATTCCTTCGACAAATGGCCAAAATCACTCGTACGTCAAGACGAAGTGGTGAGTTCAATCCAAAACAGTCGCTACATTTCCAAAACTTACTTATGGGCCCAAAATGGACACCGTGTGCAAAAGTTACGCTCAATTCTTCGTACGCCAACAATCCAAGCGTTCCAAATATTCAAGTGCTCATTCTATCGAAAAAAGGCCAAAATCCTTCATACGTCATGACGAAGTGGTGAGTTCAATCCAAAACGGTCGCTTCATTTCCAAAAAGTTCTTATCGGCCCAAAACGGACACCGCGTGCAAAAGTTACGCTCAATTCTTCGTCCGTCGACTCTCCAAGCATTCTAAATATACAAGTGCTCATTCTTTAGAAAAATCAACAAAATCCCTCATACGTCACAACGAAGTGGTGAGTTCAATCCAAAATGGTCGCTACATTTCCAAAAAGTACTTATGGGCGCGAAACGGACACCGTGTGCAAAAGTTACGCTCAATTCTTCGTTCGCCGACTCTCCAAGCGTTCTAAATATACAAGGGCTCGTTCCTTCGAAAAATGGCCAAAATCACTCGTACGTCACGATGAAGTTGTGAGTTCAATCCAAAACGGTAACAACATTACCAAAGAGTTCTTATGGGCGCAAAACGGACACCGTGTGCAAAAGTTACGCCCAATTCTTCGTCCGTCGACTCTCCAAGCGTTCTAAATATGCAAGTGCTCATTCTTTTGAAAAATTGCCAAAATCCCTCGTACATCACGATGAAGTGGTGAGTTCAATCCGAAACGGTCGCTACATTTCCAAAAAGTTCTTATGGGCCCAAAACGGACATCGTGTACAAAAGTTACGCTCAATTCTTCTTCCATCGACTCTCCAAGCGTTCTAAATATACAAGCGCTCATTCTTTCGAAAAATGGCCAAAATCCCTCGTACGTCACGACGAAGTGGTGAGTTCAATCCAAAACGATCGTTACATTTCCAAAAAGTACTTATGAGCCCAAAACGGACACCGTGTGCAAAAGTTACGCTCAATTCTTCGTACGCCGACAATCCAAGTGTTCCAAATATGCAAGTGCTCATTCGTTCAAAAAATCGCCAAAATCCCTCGTACGTCACGACGAAGTGGTGAGTTAAATCCAAAACCGTAGCTACATTTCCAAAAAGTTCTTATGGGCCCAAAACGGACACCTTGTGCAAAAGTTGCGCTCAATTCTTCGTCTGTCGACTCTCCAAGCGTTCTAAATATACAAGCGCTCATTCCTTCGAAAAATGGCCAAAATCACTCATACGTCTTGACGAAGTGGTGAGTTCAATCCAAAACGGTCGCTACATTTCCAAAACGTGCTTATGGGCCCAAAATGGACACCGTATGCAAAAATTACGCTCAATTCTTCTTACGCCGACAATCCAAGCGTTCCAAATATGCAAGTGCTCATTCTTTTGAAAAATGGCCGAAATCTCTCATACGTCACGAGGAAGTGATGAGTTCAATCCAAAACGGTCGCTACATTTTCGAAAAGTTCTTATGGGCCCAAAACGGACACCGTGTGCAAAAGTTAATCTCAATTCTTCGTTCGTCGACTCTCCAAGCATTCTAAATATACAAGTGGTCATTCTTTAGAAAAATTGCCAAAATCCCTCGTACGTCACGATGAAGTGGTGAGTTCAATCCAAAACGGTCGCTACATTTCCAAAAAGTTCTTACGGGCCCAAAACGCACACTGTGTGCAAAACATGCGCTCAATTCTTCATCCGTCGACTCTCCAAAAGTTCTAAATATGCAAGTGCTCATTCTTTCGAAAAATGGCCAAAATCCCTCGCACGTCACGATGAAGTTGTGTGTTCAATCCAAAACTGTCGCTACATTTCCAAAAAGTACTTTGGGCCCAAAACGGACACGTGTGCAAAAGTTACACTCAATTCTTCGTACGCTGACAATCCAAACGATCCAAATATACAAGTGCTCATTCTGTTGAAAAATGGCCAAAATCCCTCATACGTCACGACGAAGTGGTGAGTTCAATCCAAAACGGTCGCTACATTTCCAAAAAGTACTTATGGGCCCAAAACGGACACCGGGTGCAAAAGTTACGCTCAATTCTTCGTCCGTCGACTCTCCAAGCATTCTAATTATGCAAGTGCTCATTCTTTAGAGAAATTGCCAAAATCCCTCGTACGTCACGACGAAGTGGTGAGTTCAATCCAAAATGGTCGCTACATTTCCAAAAGGTTCTTATGGGCCCAAAATGGACATCGTGTACAAAAGTTACGCTCAATTCTTTGTCCGTCGACTCTCCAAGCGTTCTAAATATACAAGCGCTAATTCTTTCGAATAATGGCCAAAATCCCTCGTACGTCACGACAAAGTGGTGAGTTCAATCCAAAACGGCCGCAACATTTCCAAAAAGTTCTCATGGGCCCAAAACGGACACCGTGTGCAAAAGTTACGCTCAATTCGTCGTCTGCCGACTCTCCAAGCATTCTAAATATGCAAGCGCTCATTCTTTCGAAAAATGGCCAACATCCCTCTTACGTCACGATGAAGTGGTGAGTTCAATCCAAAATGGTCGCTACATTTCCAAAAAGTACTTATGGGCGCGAAACGAACACCGTGTGCAAAAGTTACGCTCAATTCTTCGTTCGCCGACTCTCCAAGCGTTCTAAATATACAAGGGCTCGTTCCTTCAAAAAATGGCCAAAATCACTCGTACGTCACGATGAAGTTGTGAGTTCAATCCAAAACGATCGCTACATTTCCAAAGATTTCTTATGGGCGCAAAACGGACACCGCGTACAAAAGTTACGCCCAATTCTTCGTCCGTCGACTCTCCAAGCGTTCTAAATATGCAAGTGCTCATTCTTTCGAAAAATGGCCAAAATCCCTCATACGTCGCGACGAAGTTGTGAGTTCAATCCAAAACGATCGCTACATTTCCAAAAAGTACTTATGGGCCCGAAACGGACACCGTGTGCAAAAGTTACGCTCAATTCTTCATCCGTCGACTCTCCAAGCGTTCTAAATATGCAAGTGCTCATTCTTTCAAAAAATGGCCGAAATACCTCATACGTCGGGACGTAGTGGTGAGTTCAATCCAAAACGATCGCTACATTTCCAAAAAGTTCTTATGGGCCCAAAACGGACACCTTGTGCAAAAGTTACGCTCAATTCTTCGTCCGTCGACTCTCCAAGCGTTCTAAATATACTAGCGTTCATTCCTTCGAAAAATGGCCAAAATCACTCGTACGTCCCGACGAAGTGGTGAGTTCAATCCAAAACGGTTGCTACATTTTCAAAAAGTACTTATGGGCCAAAAACGGACGCCGTGTGCAAAAGTTACGCTCAATTCTTCGTACGCCGACAATCCAAGCGTTCCAAATATGCAAGTGCTCATTCTTTCCAAAAATGGCCGAAATCCCACATACGTCACGACGAAGTGGTGAGTTCAATCCAAAATGGCCGCAACATTTCCAAAAAGTTCTCATGGTCCCAAAACGGACACCGTGTGCAAAAGTTATGCTCAATTCTTCATCCGCCGACTCCCCAAGCATTCTAAATATGCAAGTGCTCATTCTTTTGAAAAATGGCCGAAATCCCTCATACGTCACGATGAAGTGGTGAGTTCAATCCAAAATGGTCGCTACATTTCCAAAAAGTACTTATTGGCGCAAAACGGACACCGTGTGCAAAAGTTACACTCAATTCTTCATTCGCCGACTCTCCAAGCGTTCTAAATATATAAGGGCTCGTTCCTTCGAAAAATGGCCAAAATCAATCGTACGTCACGATGGAGTTGTGAGTTCAATCCAAAACGGTCGCTACATTTCCAAAGAGTACTTATGGGCGCAAAACGGACACCGTGTGCAAAAGTTACGCTCAATTCTTCGTCCGTCGACTCTCCAAGCGTTCTAAATATGCAAGTGCTCATTCTTTTGAAAAATCGCCAAAATCCCTCGTACGTCAAGATCAAGTGGTGAGTTCAATCCAAAACGGTCGCTACATTTCCAAAAAGTTCTTATGGGCCCAAAATGGACACTGTGTGCAAAAGTTACGCTCAATTCTTCGTCCGCCGGCTCTCCAAGCGTTCTAAATATATAAGCACTCATTCGTTCGAAAAATTGCCAAAATCACTCGTACGTCATGAGGAAGTGGTGCGTTCAATCCAAAACGGTCGCTACATTTCCAAAAAGTACTTATGGGCCCAAAACGGACACCGTGTGCAAAAGTTATCCTCAATTCTTCGTACGCTGACAATCCAAGCGTTCCAAATATGCAAGTGCTCATTCTTTTGAAAAATGGCCGAAATCCCTCATACATCACGACGAAGTGGTGAGTTCAATCCGAAATGGTCGCTACATTTCTAAAAAGAACTTATGGGCCCAAGACAGACACCGGGTGCAAAAGTTACGCTCTGTTCTTCGTACGCCGACTCTCCAAGCATTCTAAATATGCAAGTGCTCATTCTTTAGAAAAATCACCAAAATCCCGCGTACGTCACGACGAAGTGGTGAGTTCAATCCAAAACAGTCACTACATTTCCAAAAAGTACTTATGGGCCCAAAACGTACACCGTGTGCAAAAGTTAAGCTCAATTCTTCGTACGTCGACAATCCAAGCGTTCCAAATATGCAAGTGCTCATTCGTTCGAAAAATTGCCAAAATCCCTCGTACGTCACGACGAAGTGGTGAGTTCAATCTAAAACGGTCGCTACATTTCCAAAAAGTTCTTATGGGCCCAAAAAGGACACCTTGTGCAAAAGTTACGCTCAATTCTACGTCCGCCGACTCTCCAAGCGTTCTAAATATACAAGCGCTCATTCCTTCGAAAAATGGCCAAAATCACTCGTACGTCTCGACGAAGTGGTGCGTTCAATCCAAAACGGTCGCTACATTTCCAAAAATTACTTATGGGCTAAAAACGGACGCCGTGTGCAAAAGTTAAGCTCAATTCTTCGTACGCCGACAATCCAAGCGTTCCAAATATGCAAGTGCTCATTCTTTCCAAAAATGGCCGAAATCCCACAT
>NW_019262218.1:0-1007 GCF_002742605.1 Olea europaea var. sylvestris | reverse complement strand
GATTGAACTCACCACTTCGTCGTGACGTATGAGGAATTTCGGCCATTTTTCGAAAGTGTGAGCATTGGAACGTTTGGATTGTCAGCGTACGAAGAATTGAGCGTAACTTTTGCGCACGGTGTCCGTTTTGGGCCCGTAAGTACTTTTTGGAAATGTAGCGACCATTTCGGATTGAACTCACCACTTCATCGAGACGTATGAGGGATTTCGGCCATTTTTTGAAAGTGTGAGCACTTGCATATATGGAACGTTTGGATTGTCAGCGGACGAAGAATTGATCGTGACTTTTGCACACGGTGTCCATTTTGGGCCCGTAAGTACTTTTTGGAAATGTTGCGACCGTTTTGGATTGAACTCACCACTTCGTCGTGACGTATGAGGGATTTTGACCATTTTTTGAAAGTGTGAGCACTTGCATATTTGGAACGTTTGGATTGTCGGCGTACGAAGAATTAAGCGTAACTTTTGCACACGGTGTCCGTTTTGGGCCCATAAGTACTTTTTGGAAATGTAGCGACCGTTATGGATTGAACTCACCACTTCGTCGTGACGTATGAGGGATTTTGACCATTTTTTGAAAGTGTGAGCACTTGCATATTTGGAACGTTTGGATTGTCGGCGTACGAAGAATTAAGCGTAACTTTTGCACACGGTGTCCGTTTTGGGCCCATAAGTACTTTTTGGAAATGTAGCGACCGTTTTGGATTGAACTCACCACTTCGTCGTGACGTATGAGGGATTTCGGCCATTTTTCGAAAGTGTGAGCATTGGAACATTTGGATTGTCGGCGTACGAAGAATTGAGCGTAAGTTTCGCACACGGTGTCCATTTTGGGCCCGTAAGTACTTTTTGGAAATGTAGTGACTGTTTTGGATTGAACTCACCACTTCGTCGTGACGTATGAGGGATTTCGGCCATTTTTCAAAGGTGTGAGCATTGGAACGTTTGGATTGTCGGCGTACGAAGAATTGAGCGTAACTTTTGCACACGGTGTCCGTTTTGGGCCC
>NW_019262217.1:667-1007 GCF_002742605.1 Olea europaea var. sylvestris | reverse complement strand
GTATCGGATAATGGGGAATTGGCATGGATTTCGGTGAAATCACAAGTCACCATCTACATTCATTAGAAAACCAAAGTAATGAGAGTATCTCTCAAATTATGTGATCGACATGTCCATCTCGCTACTCAAATGAGTTCAACTTCTCGAATACAAGGGTCCGGAAGGCTCGTGACAGCTCAAACTCGTGTTTATTGACAGAACGACACAAGTGCCGTTTAACAGTACTTGTGTCGTTCTGTTGATTTATCCCATTTTTCATTTCATTTCCTCTGCGTCGACCTCAAAGATCGGACCTCCTAACTTAAGAAAGTCAGAATTATTGATTACGTATCGGATAATG
>NW_019262217.1:0-298 GCF_002742605.1 Olea europaea var. sylvestris | reverse complement strand
GGGAATTGGCATGGATTTCGGTGAAATCACAAGTCACCATCCACATTCGTTAGAAAATCAAAGTAATGAAGGTATCTCCCAAATTATGTGATCGACATGTCTACCTAGCGACTCAAATGAGTTCAACTTGTCGAATACAAGGACATGGAAGGCTCGTGGCTGCTCAAACTCGTGTTTATTGACAGAAGGACACAAGTATCGTTTAACAACACTTATGTCGTTCTGTTGATTTCTACCATTTTTCGCTTCCTTTCCTCCGCGTCGACCTCAAAGATCGTACCTCCTAACTTAAGAAAGT
>NW_019262216.1:0-1007 GCF_002742605.1 Olea europaea var. sylvestris | reverse complement strand
CGTACATGGTTTGTATATAGAACTGAAAAGTATGAAAATTTGACTAAAACATGAAAGTTTTATTCAATAAGAAGGTTTAAGAGTATGAAAAATTCTTAAACTTATATAGTTACATGAAAAGATCCAAAAATAGATCTACTGTCTTTGAGGGTTTAGCCTCTTAATGTATACATTTGAGAATTCAGAGTAAGAAAATTTTTCCTTAAAAATTTCTCCTCCTCTTCCTCTTCTTTGAGTCCTCCTTTTATAGCTGTCTGGAAAGATTCCTTCTTGCTATGATTCTTCTCTGTCTTTGTCAACAGTTTTCTTCTTTTTATCTCGCTATGTTTTCTAACCATAAAGGCTGTGCTACTATGTGGGCTTTTACTATGCCTAATCAAATTGGCTCTTAGCAGTTCTTTTATCTGGTCTTTAAATTCCTTTTGATCATCTACACTATATTTTATGGGTATGACTCTTACTATAGTGTCTGGATTCTTAGAAATACTACCAAGAGTAAATAAAACAATTGTAAGTATGAATTATAAAGAAATGTCTATCAATATAGAAGATAATATAGGAAAAGCAACCCTTATTAAGCAAGTACAAAATCAAAAGATATTCTCAAAATTTGATTGTAAGTCAGGTTTTTGGTAAATCATGCTTACAAAAGAATGTAAACCATTAACTGCATTTAGTATCCCCAATCCTTTAGGACAATATGAATGGAATGTAATGCGATTTGGGTTGAAAAATGCACCACAGATTTTTCAAAGAAGAATGGATGAGGTAATTAAATCAATTACTCATTTTTGTATTGCATATGTAAATAATTTAGTTATTCATTCAAATAATATAGATGAATATATTAAACATCTTGAGAAATTTTGTTATATTATGAAAAAACATGGTATTACACTTTCTCAAAAGAAAGTTGAGATAAGCTAAAACAAAAATAGAATTTTGAGGATTATTTATAAATTGTTGTTTTTTTTTCCTTTTTTTTTTTTTTTGGGGGGGGGGGGGGG
>NW_019262215.1:0-1007 GCF_002742605.1 Olea europaea var. sylvestris | reverse complement strand
AGTTATAACGAAATCAAGAACCACTTTTAATTGGCTCGATTCTAATCGAATTAGACTATCAATTTCAGAAAATGAAAAAATCCAAAGTTATCATGAAATCAAATCCACTTTTCATTGGCTCGATTCCAATCGAATTAGACTAAAAATTCACCGAAAATGATCAAACCCGATGTTATCATGAAATCAAAAATCACTTTTCATTTGTTCGACTCCAATCGAATTAGACTAACAATTTGCCGAGAATGATCAAACCCGAAGATATCATGAAATCAAAAACCACTTTTCATTAGCTCGATTCAAATCGAATTAGACCAGCAATTTGCCCAAGACGAACAAACCTGTTGTTATCAGGAAATCGAAAGCCACTTTTCATTGGCTCGATTCTAATCAAATGAGACTAGCTATTCACCAAAAATGATCAAACCCGAAGTTATCATAAAATCAAAACCACTTTTCATTAGCTCGATAATAATCGAATTAGACTAGCGATTCGTTGAAAACGATCAAACCCGAAGTTATCATGAAATCAAAAGCCACTATTCATTGGCTCAATTCTAATTAAATTAGAACAGCAATTCGCCAAAAACAAACAGATCCGAAGTTATAGGGAAATCAAAAACCACTTTTCTGTGGCTCAATTCCAAACGAATTAGAGTAGCAATTCCCCAAAAACGAACAAACCCGAAGTTATCATGATATCAAAAATCACATTACATTGGCTCGATTCCAATTGAATTAGATTTGCATTTCGCCAAAAACAAACAAACCAGAAGTTATCACAAAATCAAAAACCACTTTTCACTGGCTCGATTCCAATCGAATTAGAATAGCAATTCGCTAAAAATGAACAGACCCGAAGCTATCATGAAATCAAAAACCACTTTTCATTGGTTCGATTCAAATCGAATTCGAATAGCATTTCGCCAAAAACGAACAATATCATGAAATCAAAAACTACTTTTCATTGGCCTGATTCCAATCGAACTAAACTTGCATTTCACCAAAAA
>NW_019262214.1:0-1007 GCF_002742605.1 Olea europaea var. sylvestris | reverse complement strand
GTGATTTAGATGAATTGATCTATATGAGACAACCTGTAGGTTTTGAAAAGGGTGATCCAAATAAAACTGTGTTTATTAAAAAGATCTTTGTATGGGCTAAAACAAGCTCCTAGACAATGGTATAAACGTTTTGACTCATTTGTGTTAAAACTAGGCTTTAATAGAAGTAGCTATGACACATGTTTGTACCATAAAGGTAAAGATAATAATAATTCTCTTTACTTGATTCTCTATGTTGATGATATGCTTCTTGCCAGTAGCTGCAAATCTGAAATTGAAAATATTAAACAAAAACTTAAATCTGAATTTGAGATGAAAGATCTTGGCCCTGCCAAGAAGATTCTTGGTATGCAAATTGTTAGAAATAAAGAAAAAGGGTTGCTGTTCTTAAATCAACAAAACTATGTGAATAAAGTTTTAAAAAAATTTAACATGTTTGAATGTAGATCAGTATCTTTACCTCTTGCAAATCATTTTATTCTTACATCAGATGCTTGTCCTAAAACTGAAGATGAATTGTCTAGAATGTCAAGAATTCCTTATGCCAATGCTATAGGATCAATAATGTATTTGATGATATGTACTAGACCTGACTTAGCCTACAGTATCAGTGTCTTAAGTAGATTTATGGCCAACCCTGGTGAAAGTCACTGGGAAGCTGTAAAATGGTTGATGAAATACTTAAAGGGAACATCTGATATAGGATTAATATTTAAAATGAATAAAGAAGGGGTAATACTAAAAGGATTTACTGATTCTGATTTTGCTGGAGATAGAGACAACAGGAGATCCACTTCATCTTACTTTTTTACCTTCTGTGGTACTGTTGTTAGTTGGAAATCTCAGTTACAAAGAATTGTTGCTTTATCCTCTACTGAGGCAGAGTACATTGCTGCTACTGATGCCATCAAAGAAGGAATATGATTAAATGGTCTTTTAAATGAGCTTGGTTTTGTGAACACTAGTCCTACTTTATATTCTGACAATCAGAGTGCAATACATTTGAG
>NW_019262213.1:0-1007 GCF_002742605.1 Olea europaea var. sylvestris | reverse complement strand
CACTCATTGTTTTGACCATATTTAGAGTTGTAGAGATCCAATGGACTCGATATTGCACCAATGGAAAGATAACTCAAGTGCAACAATTATTGTTGATCAAATGTCCAAATTCACTGCATAACATATTTGAAAATTGGTATCAAATTGCATGTTTCAGCTGTCTTGAAGTTGGACAGAAACAAGTTGCCAATTATCCACTTGCATGTTGGATGTTTCTTTACCTATAAAAGGGGACCTTGGCCAAGAGTTTGAGGGATCAATTTCTCTTCATCATATTCTATTTTCTATCATTTCTTTGTAACATTTCATTATGTATATCTAAACCTTTAGCTAGAGCTAGGGGTGAAAGTTTTATGAATGTTTAGTATTAACTTTGATCTTTCACTTTGTTCTTCAATGTTCATTTTCTTACTTGGTTGAAGTATAAGTTCTATAAATGGTTTTAGTTTGTTAAAGACTGATTTATTGTTGACAATTTTGGCACGATAAATGCTTAGATAAACTCTACATATCAACAACTTATTTTGACATATTCTCTCAAATAATTATCAAGAACTATCTTTTAGTATATTTGTGATCAATTTTCTATCTTCATAATGAGATCACTCCCTAGTTGATTTTCATGAGTTAAATAAAAGATCAAGAGTAATATCTACTCATTTATCCAAAGTGAATCCCCAACGCTCTGTCATTCTTCTTCTTCATCATATTTCCACCAACTATTCACTATTCATAGACTAGTTTATTTCCTTCCATTTCCTTGTGGTTCGGCCTCGAACTTCCTAGTTTACTACTTAAGACAACCTGCACTTGGGTTTGCAACCTTAAAAAGTTGTAGCAATCATGTTCTGTACAAAGCATGGACATTAATGGGGATGATAATTGTGATAGAGTTTCTTTGACTGAAGATTGGTACAATAACCTCATGGTTTTGCTCAAACACAAGGACCTTTCCACAACTTCACATGTGGCTAATCAGATTCAATCTCTAATTTCCACTTGTTTTT
>NW_019262212.1:0-1007 GCF_002742605.1 Olea europaea var. sylvestris | reverse complement strand
AATAACTTTACCATTATTAACATAGTAATAGAGAGAGAAAACGAAACCTAACCACCAAACAATCAACAAAAATATAAATCGGAAGAAAAAAATATTGCACAAATCAATACTATGAAATCAATAATTGCTTCAGGTCGCTTTTCTTCTAAGGCTTTTTGTATTTTCTTCTCAAAATGGAGTGTATTCAATTGAGACATTTAAAGATTTTTTGGAATATATAAAGTTTATCGGTATTCAATGTAAACTTTTGTGTATTTTATAAATCTCTACAAATTTTGGAGCATTCACATTGTTACTGGCTTTTATAAAAGTCTATAGAATACTAATTTTTAAGCAAAAAGTACCAAAATAAAATTTCAAATTTTGTCTCTCATTCATCTCAAGATTTTGAGAGTTTTTCACAAAAAAAATGGCTTAATATGTATTTTTTTATTCTTTCAATATTTTGCTTTCCTTTTTCTTTTCTCTTTCGTAAACATTAGTGTCGTGATTACAAATCATTTTTCATCTATGTTTTCTATGAAAAAATTAAATTTGTTATAAATGGTAAGTTTATTATGATTTATTAGTGAATGACAATTGTATCCCTACAGCTCTAGAAATTATTATCAATGTATCTTTGATTCTACCCAATAAATATAGGATTTTGATTCTTAATAAAACACACACAAATCTGTTGACTTCTCTATTCTCTTCTCTTTTTTATAACACGTTATCAGTACGATAGTTTTATTTTCAAAGTTTAGTGAAGTTAATCAAATGAAAAATATCATAAAACTCGAGTTTGCTACACTTGATATATCTGACAAAAATTATATATTATGGGTGCTCGATGCTGATATCCATCTTATCTCAAAAGGTATGAAAGAGACAATAAAATAAGGAAACAAAGAATTTCCGCAGGATCATGCAAAAATATTCATCATCCTTAGTCATCATCTTCATAATGAATTGAAAATTGAATACCTCACCAAGAAAGATTCACGAATTTTTTGAAAAAAAAAAAA
>NW_019262211.1:0-1007 GCF_002742605.1 Olea europaea var. sylvestris | reverse complement strand
CCCTCATACGCCACGACGAAGTTGTGAGTTCAATCCAGAAGGGTCGCTACATTTCCGAAAAGTACTTATGGTCCCAAAACGGAGACCGTCCGCAAAAGTTACGATCATTTCTTCGAAGGTCGACAATCCAAGAGTTCCAAATATGCGAGTTGTCACTCTTTAAAAAATGGTCGAAAACCTTAATACGTCATTACGAAATCGTGAGCTAAACCCAAAACGGTCGCTACATTTTCGAAAAGTACTTATGGTCCCAAAAAGAGACACTGTGTTCAAAACCTATGCTCAATTCTTCGAACGCCGTCAGTCCAAATATGCAGGTGCACGTTCCTCAAAAAATGGTTAAAATCCCTCATACGTCACGACGAAGTCGTGAGTTCAATCCAGAAGGGTCGCTACATTTCCAAAAAGTACTTATGGTCCCAAAACGGACACCGTCTGCAAAAGTTACGATCATTTCTTTGAAGGTCGACGATCCAAGAGTTCCAAATATGCAAGTTGTCGTACTTTAAAAAATGGTCAAAAACATTAATACGTCATTACGAAATCGTGAGCTAAACCCAAAACGGTCTCTACATTTTCGAAAAGTACTTATGGTCCCAAAAACGGACACTGTCTGCAAAAGCTATGCTCAATTCTTCGAACGCCGTCAGTCCAAATATGCAGGTGCACGTTCCTCAAGAAATGGTTAAAATCCCTCATACGTCACGACGATGTTGTGAGTTCAATCCAAAAGGGTCGCTACATTTTCGAACAGTACTTATGGGCCCAAAACGGCCCCCGTCTGTAAAAGTTACGATCATTTCTTCGAAGGTCGACAATCCAAGAGTTCCAAATATGCGAGTTGTCGTTCTTTAAAAAATGGTCGAAAATCTTAATACGTCATTACGAAATCGTGAACTAAACCCGAAACGGTCGGTACATTTTCGAAAAGTACTTATGGTCCCAAAAATGGACACTGTGTTCAAAAGCTATGCTCAATTCTTCGAACGTCGTCAGTCCAAATATGC
>NW_019262210.1:0-1007 GCF_002742605.1 Olea europaea var. sylvestris | reverse complement strand
AGATTACCTAAAAATTGGATCTTCGGATTCTATTATTTAATATTATTTATCACAAAATTAATTTAAATAAATAATAGATCTCGACAAAATCAAATGCATTAAATATATTAAAAGCATTTACAACCTAAATCGATTGGATCTAGGGTATAACACTTACAACAGGTAATAAGAGCAAACGAAGTTAAGATGACTAAGTTAGAAACCACCGAAGTACTGTCACAAAATACAGCAAAGGTGTAGAATGTAGAGATTGGTTGCTGAATTTTGTGAGGCCCAAACACTTGTGCTGCTTGATGGCAGTTCGGTTGTTGCTTTTGGCCTGTACGTATAACCCAAATAATGGTTCAGTATGCTGAAGATTTTGGAATTACCGTAAATATGTTTTCCTTAAGTTGACAACACGCCTTTACTGGATTGTTGACATGTGGGCTTTTTACACTGTTGGATGATTCAATTGCTATGTTTCATATAAAAAGAGGACGGTGACTTTAGGGTTTCATTTTATAATATTCTAGTAGCTTCTCTCTTGTGCGTTTCATCTTCTTCGTGTGTTCTTGATACTTTCTCTTTGCAATTTTGAGTGATGTTTTGAAGGGAAAATATGAGTGGAACTCTTGTGTGAGTTTGCATTGATTTGAGAAGATATTGTATACTGTGAGAGATTTGAGAACTTTGTGTTCTTGTATTTGAAACTTTGCCTATTTTGATAGGTATTAGTGGATTCGAGCTTAACCCTAATGGATCCTCATCAGGGGACTAAGCGTTAGAAGTGATTGTTGAATCTCTAGGGCCTTTGGTCAAAAAATCCTTCATATTGTTTTACATTCTTGTTATTTTCTTTGAAGTTCTTGAGTTTTAAACAAAAAGAATTACGAAGATTAAGTGAATTTGGACCAACAATCCTTAATAGGAAATTAATTCCTTTAATAGAATTACCCTAACAATTTTTTTTGGATATAAATAAGAATAATATTTCATTTTGCTTACACAAAAAATCTTCCCGATTA
>NW_019262209.1:0-1007 GCF_002742605.1 Olea europaea var. sylvestris | reverse complement strand
TCAACGTAGTCTAAGCATGGTCCACACAAGTCCCAATGCATTGAGCACGAGTCATAACTATGGATATGATATTTTGGTGGTTGGTGTGAGTTTTACGCATTTCGAGGCACAAATGAGGTTGTCTAAATTTTTTTGGGATCGAAGTGTGCTTTCAAGTTTAAAAATCCATTTTGGAATTATGTTCACGACCTACACACAAACCCATATGGTTTAAAATGGTTTTGACAAGTTTGGGGGTGGTAGAAGGTCGGGTCGAGTCATACTTTGAAAATCGAGATTCGAAGAAAGTGTAACTAAAGTCAAGTTTTTTTTTTTGAGAAGTCAAGTGTGTTCAACACGGACATACACACACACAACCCAACACACACAACTCATGGATTAATGCCCAAGATTGTTGGTGCAATTCAATACATTGCATTCAATCAAGGAATTCAAGGTATGCATTTTTTCTCCTATATCTTCTCTTCACATTTTGGGCCGAAATTTCAATCATATTCCTAGGCATATTGAGGAGTTTGGGATGAAATAAATAGTGGTTTATTGGATTTGTGTCTGATGAAAAAAAATGGGGCTTTGATTCAAACATTACTCTCTTGCAACTTAGAACAAAATTTAGTACCTTCAAGGTGTTTGATAAATTGCCTAAGACGAGATTATTAGGTAAGTAGGGAAAGTCTAGTAATTGGAAACAATGATACGTGTTGTAGATTGTTTTCGGTATTGAAATTAACAGAAATTTCATTAGAAAACACCAATAATTTGAATTGTATACCCTAGGCACACCATGGATACACATCAACAAACTCACAACACAAATCTCGACCCCCTTTCGTCTAGCCCAAACAACCTCCGTTTAATCTCAAATTTGGGCCTGAGTTGGACCAACATATAAACTTTCATATGCTGGAGATCGCTCTGGAAAAGTTCATTCTTTCCTAAAGTAGCCTAGTGGTGAAAATCCTTAGTCAATTTTGGGGTAGAAACGTGTGAAGTTTAGGGAATGTGAG
>NW_019262208.1:31901-32881 GCF_002742605.1 Olea europaea var. sylvestris | reverse complement strand
AAATGAATGTTTCAAAGGTCTTGAAATAAAGACCTATCATTAATTTTTTACATGAGATATTTGTATCATACATTGATATGGTTGGGACTACATATATTTGTTTGAAGTATGCGAACAAGTGAAGGAGATGGGTGGAAGTAGGAAACCTTCAGATCTAATAAAGGAATACAAGCAATTAGTAGAGAGGAAGAAAGGGTTTGTTGATTGGGCAAACTTGATAAGTCTATATCCTCTCATTTACAGCGTGCTGCGCATGCCGTAAAAACTATACATTTTTATGGCGTGTCGATGCACGGCGTTCCTACGTGGCGTACTTTGAACGTCGTAAGCGAACTACTTTTTACGATATTGCTTTATACGACGTTCGGCCACACGCCTAAACAGTTTTTTACGGCATGCAATGCATGCCGTCAAAAGTAAGTTTCGTTATATTGTGTAAAGGATGCTTAAAATTTTTATCAAAATTACAAATCAAAGAAGTTGTATCTAAAATATCTTTTCTTTTAAAATTTCCTAAGATTTCTAAATTTAAGTAATCTACTATTTTCATAAACTAATTATCTTTTAGACTAGCAAATGGCTCTGATACCAATTTGGGTGGCAAGATTTTGAAAATGACAAGTTAGAAAAAGTCTTTTGAAAATTTTCTAAGTAGATACCAATTAGGGTAGCCATTAATAATATTAATAAAAAGTCTTGGTATGCAATTAATTGTAGTAAGAATAATAAAAAGCCTTGTAGATTAAAAAGTCTACTTGTATTAAATTCTGTTTGAAAAATCTATGGCAAAAAAGTCTTGTTTATTTATTTAAAGTAAAGTTACACATAGACACGTAAAAAGACAGCAGACAATAAGAACTTAATTTCAAAAACTTAATTATGTTTCATCAATTTTTGGTGATGTTTTTTATCCTTTATTTGTTTTATTCCAACATTATGTTAGGCTAAATTATTTTGTGCTAGGATTAAAAATGAAACTT
>NW_019262208.1:22293-24422 GCF_002742605.1 Olea europaea var. sylvestris | reverse complement strand
CATCCTCAATGACTCCATCTATATTTCTATCAAAATGCAAGCAAGCATTATTAGAGCACTTCAAGTATCAGAATATCACTGTACTGCTTTCCAATATTCATTGTCAGGATTTGTTATGTACCTACTAACTGCACTGACTGTATTTGTCAAATCTGATCTTCTACACACAATAGTATACAAAAGCGACTAACTGAACTGAAATAAGGAATTGGAGACATATAATCAATGTCGTCATCTAGTTAAGGACACAATTCAGAAGTACTAACAGCCTTAGCATTCAACATATTGAACCTTTGAATCACCTTTACAATGTAATCCTTCTGACTCAAATACAATCTACTAGCATTTCTATCCCTAAAGCTTTTCATTCCAAAAATTTTGTTCACTGCACCCAAATCCTTCATCTCAAATTCCTTACTAAGTTGAGATTTCACCTTTTGATCTGTGTTTTATCCTTGGCTGTAATGAGCATATCATCAACATATAATAGTAAATATATGATCGATCAACCATCTTCCTTTTCTGAAGTACACACAACTATCATAATTACTTTTGATGAAACTATGAGCAGTCATGAATGAATCAAACCTTTTGTACCACTGCTTCGGTTACTGCTTTAATCTATATAATGACTTCTTCAACAAGCACATATAGTCTTCCTTTCTAGAAACTATGAAGTACTCTGGTTGTTGCATATAAATGTTCTCATCAAGTTCTCTATGTATAAATGTCATCTTGACATCCATCGTTCCAAGTCATTCTTTACCTCTCTCCTAAGTAAAGTCCAAATTGAACTATGCTTTACAACTAGCGAGAAAACATATATAAAGTTAACACCTCGAATTTGACTGTATCCATTTGCTACCAATTTAGCCTTATACCTAGTATCTTCAATCGTTGATGTCCTTTCCTTCTTTTTGAACACCCACTTGCAGCGAACAACCTTTTTATCCTTAGGTAGTTCTACCTAGTCCCAAATACTATTTTTGATCGATGACTCTATCTCCTCCTGCATAGCAAACAAACATCTGCTAGAATCAGGAATCAATTTTCTCAGCCACATTCAAAGCATGCGCTATCAATTCTACTTCTCTATACTTCTGTGGAGGTTTAATTTATCTGCAAGGTCTATCCTTAGAAATTAAATACTGTAATGTTGCTGGTAGTGTAGGTAAAGTATTACTAGCTGTCAAATCTGAACTAGACTTTTCTAAAACTTCTTATTGTTCTCTTAGACCAATTTTCAACTCCACCTGAGATAAATGTTCTATTCTCCATTTTTATCAGAATTCCGATGAAGTAAACCATGAACCATATCAAGTTCATTAAATACTACATCTTCACTAACCACTACATTTCTTGTCTCAAAACACCACAATTTATACCCATTTACATCTAATTTATATCCAAGAAAGACACACTTTCTAGACCTAGGTTTCAACTTCCCATTGTCCACATTAGCATAAGTAGGACACCAAAAAAAATTCAAATTAGTACAGCAAGAAGGTTTACCAAATCATACCTCTTCTAATATTTTTTTTCTCAATGGAAGTTGAGGGCGAGCAATTTATCGAAAAATAAGTTGTGGCAGGGGCTTCCCCAAAAAGTCTTAACCAATCCAAAATTTGAAAGCACACAACAAACATTTTTCATCAAAGCTCTATTCATCCATTCTATTACACCATTCTGTTGAGGAGTTCATAGCACTATTAAGTGTCTTAAGACGCCTTTAGCCCTGCAGAAACTATTGAATTCATCTTAACAAAACTCCAACTCAGTATCTATGCGTAGACACTTAATCTACTTTTCAGTCTATTTTTCTATCATTGTTTTCCATTTCTTGAAGGTCACAAACACATCACTCTTCTGTAATACCCAATCTTTAAGAAATCATCAATCACTGCTATTAGATAATAAGCACCTCATCTTGAAGGTACCTTTATTGGTCCAAGAGATCTGAATGGATACATTCAAGTGTTCTCTTCATGTTGTGTCATCTTTCTATAGTGAATTAGACTCTTTTCTATTTTCTAAAGACATAATGCTCACAATACTTCATCTTACTGGTCTTTTGCCCATCAAGAAGTCATATCTTACTAAATTCTGCTATACCATTCTCACTCATATGC
>NW_019262208.1:10903-14249 GCF_002742605.1 Olea europaea var. sylvestris | reverse complement strand
CTCAATCCCTTGAGCCAAGCCCACTCGACTAGTCGAGCCCATGAGACAAAGTTCACGGCTACTGGGCAGGTCAAAAAATGCAAATTTACTAAAAAAAATTAAAAAAATCACGAGCTCGCGAGCGACTCGTGGATCGAGCCCGTCTCATTTTTCACGTTCCACGAGCCCGAGCCGAGCTAGTAGGCTCAAGTCGACCCATTGCAGTCCCTAGCAGTTGATTATAACTACTTATCATGCAATTCACAAAATCACATAGAATTAAAATTAATAAGTGTACGTGCTAATCTGAAATAGGTCTAAGGAGTTATAACCCTGGATTCCACTACTCCCTCAGATTTCCAGATCCTCATCGGATATTGGACAAAGGAAAGCAATGGCAAGTTACTAACCTTAATGACCACTTTTAGAATTAACAGAAACAATTAACAGCCTTAATGAGAAATATCAAAAGTTGCCAAAATCTAAAACCTCAAAGTTTCAGAGCGGAGAGTGTAGTGAGATTACCAGAATTGAACTAAGAAAGCCAATACAAATCCAAGAAGACAACGAGTCACAAAGACTCGGTAGCACTCAATACTGAGTCAAGAACTTAGCAGGAATCGGAACCAGTTAACTCAACTCATCGAGACTCAATATGAGTTAAAAGTAGAGTTACCAAGACTCGGTGTAAACAACTGATCTGAGTGAGTCAAGAGCGAGTTTGAAGTTTTAATTAAAAAATATATAGAGGACCTTCAATATCACAGTAAAAAATTTACAACAAGTCTTGAGGAACAAATCCTAGTGAACCAATCTTGAGGAACAAATCCCAAAACAAAGTTATTTTAAAATAAATCCGACCAAGAGTGGATCAAAAACAAGAAATCTCGATAAATCAAATTTCTCAACAGAGACATCTTTCTTTCTTTTTTAAAAACAATTTGAAAGTATTTAAAATGCTCTGATACCACTTGTTGGTCCCATTACGTAAAAACTTTGTTTGAATCCTTTAGAAAACCCAAAGTGCAGAATATTAAAAACAAGATTACAGAAGATTTTTCACCCGTAAAGGATCCGGATGTTTATTCACAAAGACCTTCTCACCCATTAAGTATGGACTAAGCAATTGGGCTCTAGATCCACTAAAATCACCAAAAAAATCATACAAATGTATGAAGAAATCAACAAGTTCTCTCTAGCTTCTCTTTTTACAAATTTGGTAACCAAAATCTCTCACACAAATTGTACTAAACAACCCTCAATACTCAATGATACAGAGATTACATCACAAAGATGAAAAATTACCAATTTCAGAGAAATCCTAGCTCATACAGAGAAAGAAAATTCAAGAGAAGAAGCAAAATAAAGTCTTTGTGAAAGATGGAGCGTCCAAGAGTATAAATACCCAGACGAATCGGCACAAACCAAAGGGTTGCAAGTGAGCCACGTGTATGGCAGAAAGCAGCCCTTAAGTTGAGGCATAAGTCGTGCAACCAAAGAACGGGTTAAATCAACTAGGCCAGGTAATATACAATTTGATTAGCCCAAAAACTTAAGAAATAGTGAGGCAGCCCAACTCATAACAAAAAATTTAAATGAAACAAANAAAAAAAATGACATCAACAGAAAAAACAAACCCTTTCCAGCAATCACCATGTGGACCTTTTCCTTCCTACGATCAATAAATTTACAAAAAAATTCTTGTCCCCACAAACATAGGTACGTTTCCTATATATCAATCAATGACAGAGAAGAAAGAAGTTCAAATGGAAACCACTCATAAAAGGCCATTTATTGCAAAACAGTGACTAAAAGAAAGAGAATAAGAGAAAACTTTCCTGAGTTCATATTTTGTTCAAACTATGTATTCAACATGTTCATCACGGGCAATCCAGTTTGTCAAACTTTTGTTCAACCATTTGATATTCGAATTTTGGTTAAACTATGTATTCAACATGTTCGTCATGGATTATATAATTTCACTTTTTCTTTATTAAACTTATAATAATATTGTGTGGCACCCAGGGCCCAAGATTGCACCCTATCTCCACCCTTGTTTGTACCATTGTTGCTTAGCACTACTTTAGGCAAAAGAGAGATCCACGACCTTTTCATCTAGTAATGAACGAAAATATTATCCTACTTTCATTAGACAGTGAAGTGTGCTAATTAAGCACAAGTTATGCTACTTTAAATTAATACGCGGAAAATTTTTATTAAATACTAGGTGATGAGTCGATTTAGATCAGAATTGTATTAAGAAATTCAAATATTAAAAGTGGAAAAAGCAACAAAAAAGAGCTTAAGAGAAAGGATAAGGTTGTACTGAATAAGTTCAGCTCCATTCAAAAGTGAACCATTGGGCCCTTGTTTTCTTGCTGTTGTTAATGTTTATATTATCTACAAATATCGGCTATTTATTGATTATTCCTCAACTTGAATTCTTTATATTTTCTTTCCCTATCAATGGCACCCAAGAGATTTGCCTTGGATGGAACAAACAAAAACATCAGCAAGTATGAAAAAAATTGGTTAAAATAAAATCATCTCTTATCTGAGATTCTGTTCTTGTGGTGAAGCTTGATGGGGAACTAAAAATATCATCTGAAGCTGTTTTCTTTCAATTATGTGAGGGCATCTTCGCAGAAAGATTTACCGTGTGTGTTAATTTTCTCCTCGCGTAATGTTACTTTACAGTATTTGACAGCATTAAAATATTGTTACAGCACCAGTATTGAATAGTAGTAAAATCTTGTTATGGCAGTGCACTGCATTCCGAACATGTTCTGCCAGATTTTCTCGAAGCAAAAGAGAAATTTAAATTTTTTCATGGGAAAAGAGTCAAAGGAAGAATAATTTTTATGGGCTAACTGAAAATTGAATAGGAGTTTCCACTAAAAATAGAAGAAAGCATTAAGAGACATATCAAGAAAACCAGTGAAGATCCCAATCAGAGATTTAGCCTTTTGGCAAACAGCAAAAAGCTAAAAATCAGCGTACGAAAATAAAAATAAAAATTAGAACTTCATGCTAAATCATCTAAAACACGAAAGAAGCAAGAAAATCAAGAACCGAACCATGCTTGAGTAACTTGGAGCTAATATTATTTTTAACAAGCGATTTCAAGACAATAATAAGATATCAAGTAAAAGAATTAAGATTAGAAAGATGGACTTATTTTTCTGTATTTCTTGCGATGAATCTAAGCAGGCCTGCCCCTTTTGTGACCATTTGAATCTCCCTCAGATGATGCATCCACGGATTTTGTGAAAGAAGTTGACAGATGACCATATAAATCAACCACTCTTCTGATATTGTTGTTGAGTTCTCTAATCAGTCCCACATTTCTGCTTAAATTGTCAGGAAT
>NW_019262208.1:0-1416 GCF_002742605.1 Olea europaea var. sylvestris | reverse complement strand
CATAAAAAACAACAAGTCGAATCAGAACAGGGGAAACCCCTTTCTCCATGACTTATGGAGCTGAGGCCATGAGCCCAGTCGAGATCAAAATCCCTTCGCATCGTCATATAAACTTCAATGAGATCAACTACAAAGAGTAAATGTGCGAACTCCATCTCCTAGAAGAAAGAAGAGATTCATCCCAGGTCAAAATTGGCTGCGTATCAAAGAAAGATGACCTACTATTATAACTCGAGGGTCAGAAGCTGAACTCTACGCTTAGGCGATCTGGTACTTAGAAGGATGTTCCCATCTTCAAAATCGGGGACTTTCGAAGTGTTTGGACCGAACTGGGAAGGCCCATACCACATCATCAAAGAATCCCAGCCCGGGACTTATGAAATTGAAGATATGGTAGGAAAAGTGTTACCTCATCAGTGAAACATCGAACACTTAAGGAAGTACTACCAATAAATAAATGAATGTTCCGATCCAACCTGATTATGATCCACAAATTGTAACTTATTCCTATCTGACTAAGCACTTGAATTGCCTTAGTGTATGATTGTTGAAGTCAAGTTATTTGAATCTTCAGTTCGTTATATTCTATGGATTGTCATTGTTTACCTTAATCGCTTATTGATGTTTAGTAATATTAAGCAGTGATCAATTTATAATAGAACAAACAGTTCAGCACAAATGAAAGAAGTATCAACACTTGGCAAAAAATTTCATTCCATTAACATCAAATAGATTACAAATATGGGCCGGAGTTATTACAATGGTCCTAATCTACTTGTACAACCGGCTCCTCTGGCAAGCTGCCTCTATTTCCTGGGGAGCCTCGACAGCCTCTTCAGTAGCCCTATCTGGTCGACCTCCGATATGTCCACCGAACTCCGTCTCCAAAACAGTTAAGTCCATAGTAGGGTGGACCTCCTTTAGGCGATCCAGCATTGCTTGGACATTCCAGAAAGCCCAGAAGTTGGCGAAGTGGTCATACAGCGGGTGCTCCTCGAAATGGTCAATAAAGTTCTGTACTACTGATTACCCGATTGCTTTCACTTCAAATTTCAGAGAATCAATCTCCTCGGCCTAGGCTTTTGCCTGCTGCCTCAACTCGACCTTTTCCTTGTTGGAGACCTCCAGAGCTTCAGTGGCCAGGCGGTGGTGCTCATTAACATGATCAATTCGCCTACTTAGAGCAGCCACCTGGCACTTCGTCTCATAAAGCTCCTTCCTTGGCCTCTCTACATTGGCATTAGCCTTCCCCAGTTGGCCTTTCACCTCCAACCTCTTCTGTTCTGTCTCCAAAGCTTTGGCCTCAGCCGCTTGGATAGTCTCCACATGGAGGAGGTTCACCTCCAGACGCTTTGTCAAATCTACGTTTTTGGCCCTGAGGTCCTTAACCCAGCTCTCAAGTTGAACAATTGTACT
>NW_019262207.1:0-1007 GCF_002742605.1 Olea europaea var. sylvestris | reverse complement strand
CCCTTTTTTTCTTCCTCTTTTCCCCTTTTTTTTCCCTCTTTTTTCCTTTCTCTTTTTCTCTCTTTTTCTTCTCTGGTCCGTTTTCTTGTGTGTGTGTTGTGTGATATGTGCGTGTTATTAAATTGGTTTTGGATTTGTATTAGTTTTGCACCGCCTATCACTCTTTTTTTTTCTTTTTTTTGTCTTTTGTCTTTTTTTTTCCTTGTTTGACTTTTTTTTCCCCAAAGTATTACATCTTGTGATTTCCTCTCTCAGCTCCCTTTTAGTTTTTTCTCTTTTCTAACTTTTGTTCTCTATAGCAATTGTTTGATTGTAATGGTTTCATTTGATTGCAATCGAATTGCTGGGTTATCTCCATTTTACCTGTTGGTGGTTAGTTTTGGGGGTTATAAGTTAGTTTGGTTATAGTTTGAAGACACAACTGTAACATTTGGTATCAGACCAGTTCGTGAGATGGGGAGATGGAGACTCGTAGTAAAACACATGAAGAACAATTTAAAAGGATGGAAATGGAGCTAGGGAATCTAAGTATGGTTTACCGTAGAACGGATCAGGCTGTGAAGCCTCTGTGTTGAAGGCGGGATATACTTGAAGAATTGATGACTAAGATAAACCACAAGTATAAGAATATTATCGGAATGTTGGCCAAAATGAGCGAAGGAACACCGAATTCTAGACCGAGAAATCCCTCAGATCAGAGGAATGGAAAAGGAATTCACATAGAAGAGCATCTGACTCCAATTGCATCTGAATGGGGAATACCGAATTCCAGGGCAAAGCATTTTCCCTCCAAGGGGAATGTTAAGATGGACTACAGGATGAATACCAAATCCCCAAAATAGATTTCCCTTACTTCAGAGGAAAAGGCCTTAGAGAATGGTTGAGAAAGGCCAGAAAGTACGTTCTAATACATCAGGTACCTGATGAGTTAAGAGTAGATATAGCCAAAATGTATTTGAAAGGTAAAGCAAAGATATGGTTCCATGGTTTTATAACTAGCCACCAAA
>NW_019262206.1:0-1007 GCF_002742605.1 Olea europaea var. sylvestris | reverse complement strand
CTATGGTCAAATTTAAATCGAAAGACGTCTAATCCTTATGCAATAATGTTACTTGGTATGAATATGTGGAAATTTTGAACAAATTGGAAGATTGTTATATAATTGTTGGTTGTTCAAAATTTCAAAACCTTTTTTGGGTTGAAATGTAAATGAATTAGTTTGGAATACAATGTGGGATGCAATTAGAAGGCAATGTTGGGTGATTTCTGCTTAACCATGCATAAACACAAGCTAAAGGGTCATGTGTAAGCACGGTCTTGTCTGCAGAAATAGAAGAATTTTTCCTTCTACTATTAGTACACTAACCATGTGTATGCATGGTTCAAAAATCTAGCTGTTGAACTGAATTTTTATTTGAATTTTTGATGTCTTTTGGTGGAAAGTTCCCAACTTCTCGCCAGTGTTTAGAGCATTTTCGTCGTATAATGTCAGAAATCTATAAATAAGAGTTAGATTTCCAATACCAAAATAAGAAAACAACCTAAGACATCATCATTCAATTCTACACTTGATTTTCACTCATTCTAATACATATTCAAACCTTCTTCAGGTTTTCAACAAGTTCGAAAAGAAAGAATCATTTTGCTTTTATGTATCTTTCTTGAAGACTTGTCAATCCTCTAGACTATTTGCCAAAAATCCTAACAGCATACCAAAGGAGGCAACTATCATTTTTAGGATAGTGCATCATATACGTGTTCGAGTCTCATTCTTCTTTTCTTGTTTCCATCTCCTTCTTCTCCCCTTCGATATTTCCAACATTCAGAACATGCAACTGGATTGAAAAATCAAGAATCAGTAAAAACTAGCACTTACCTAGAGGAGACAGACTATAGGGGTTGTATTTTAAGTGTTTTGACTACAAGAAGCCATATTGCCATGTTCTCTTCCGATTCTTCTCCCATGGTTTCCTCTCTCTCTTATTTACATTTCTGTGGTGATCGAAGGGTTAAATCACTTTTTAATCAATCTCTCTTGTGGACCAAAAACTTTTCTTTTTTTTTTTT
>NW_019262205.1:0-1007 GCF_002742605.1 Olea europaea var. sylvestris | reverse complement strand
GATGGATTTATTGGGTATCAAAATCCAACAAATCTCCACATTGATACACAATTAACCTGCAAGAAATCAAACACACATAATACGTACATAATCAAGGTAATCAATAAAATTGGAGTCACAGGTCTTACCTCGTATTTCGGACTTGAAACGCATATCATATTTGCTTTATATACTCACCTGGGAAAGGTCAAAAAACAACAAGTAAAAGCAGATGATAATGGCAAACAATCAAGAGAAAATAAACATGTGATGAAAAATATAATATAGAATAACAAATAGGTCTTTTCAAAAAATAACGTTCACGCAAAACAACAGATTGACACCAAGTTAGTCAAACAACGACCAACACATATGTAACAAATGCATAAATGACCCCACGAAAAGACCTTACCATACTTATCCTATCTTATTCCATGTTGTTCACATCTCGAGAACACGTTTCTCCTCTCATTACCTATCATGCTCACTAGACCGATTACTCAATTCATATCTAGCTAGTAAACCACAATAAGTTCTAAGTCCATGAGATAATCTTATATCATCACATCGCTTCTTTCAATCTAAGTGAATAAAGGTCTCCACCTAACAAAAGTGATAGAGATGTTTCTCTCACACTCCACCTATACAGAGTCTTCACAAATAAAGAGTGTCATACGTTTGATCACATCTTCAT
Organism: Olea europaea var. sylvestris; assembly: GCF_002742605.1. NCBI lineage: Eukaryota > Viridiplantae > Streptophyta > Magnoliopsida > Lamiales > Oleaceae > Olea > Olea europaea. The sequence goes on along the minus strand of NW_019262205.1, from coordinate 334 downwards.
TCGTTATCCAAATGTCACTCTTCACATCCCTTGCGCACATTACCAATGTACCTTTAGGCATCCATTCTCCACATTACTAATAGACATTCAATAGTTCAAGGAATTTCATAAGAATTCCTATATCCCGTAAGATTTACATATTTGACCAAACGGTCCATCTCATAGGATTTAACATATTCGATCTAACGGTCCATCCCGTTGTATTTAACATAAAAATGATCCGAAGACCTTATAGTTCTTGTCAAAGTCTATAAAACGTCGAGAAAATAAGAATTTACCACTTGCACAAAGTATTTTTACCTCAATTGACACCAGAAATTCTGGAAAAAAAAAA
>NW_019262204.1:0-1007 GCF_002742605.1 Olea europaea var. sylvestris | reverse complement strand
TATGTGTAGGTGATAATGTATGTAATTTATTTAGGGTTAGTCATTAGTGGGTTGGATCACTTGGACGTTGGGCTAAAAAATGGGAGAATAAAAACTAAAAATGACACTTGGGCTAAAAATTAAAAAATTAGAAATGAAACAAATAATTGGACTACAAAATTGGATTTAGAAATTGGTTGGGTTAGGTCAAACTAGCTAGGCTAGTGCTTAGGAGATAAAGTATCAATTAATCACCTAATTTGTTAACTTGTTAGAAAAAATTAAAATAATTTGATTTATTCAATATAAAAAAAATAAAAATTAGGAATATTCGGTTCTTGGTCTAGAACCAAGAACCGAACCGTACCCGTTGGTTCTTAATTCAGATATACATTCGGGTATTTAACTTGAGAAGAACCGTTGGGTTCGGTTCGGTCGGTTCGGTTTCGAGAGATTTGCCCAGCTCTAATCAACACTATCTCTAAAATAATCTTTAGCTCTACTATTGTGTCTATCTCCTTTCTTCCCCATCTTTCCTATTTCGGCCTCCACTAATGCATCATCATCAATTCCACTGCCCATTTCATTTTCACCAACAATAACTGCTATAGGCTCTTGCCTACCTTGCCTCTTTGCGTTATTAACCTCTCCAGGTTATTCCCTACGTAAATTAGTAAACAATGTGTCTTGCCACTCCATCCAAGCTTCTTGCCTATCTATCCTATCTCCCATATTGCGAAACAACCTTTCCAACTATCATATCATTTCCTCTGTCACGATAACTCGATTATTCTTCTTGCTGGAAATAGAATCGTCTATGTCAGACATCTTAAAACTAGAATAATATTTTCCTCATGTGTATATACTTGCATATCACTTAATTTGACTGATTCCCACTATTAGTTTCACCACTTTGCCTTTTTTCACTTAATGCTTCATTGCAAGTGCTTCAAAGAATTAATTTGATCTTAATTAAAATAAACCCTAGTGGAGTTCAAACAAAGAATTGAGTAAGGAAATTGACTCTA
>NW_019262203.1:0-1007 GCF_002742605.1 Olea europaea var. sylvestris | reverse complement strand
AACTTTTGCTCACGGGGTCCGTTTTCGGCCCATAAGTACTTTTTGGAAATGTAGCGATCGTTTTGGATTGAACTCACCACTTCATCGTGTCGTATGAGGGAATTTGTCCATTTTTCAAAAGAATGAGCACTTGCATATTTGGAACGGTGACGTATGAGGGATTTCGGCCATTTTTCGAAAGAATTAGCACTTGCATAAATGGAGCGCTTGGATTGTCGACGTTCGAGGAATTGAGAGTAACTTTTGCTCACGGGGTCCGTTTTCGTCGCATAAGTACTTTTTGGAAATGTAGCGACCGTTTTGGATAGAACTCGCTACTTCTTCGTGACGTACGAGGGATTTCGGCCATTTTTCGACAGAATTAGCACCTGCATAATTGGAGCACTTGGATTGTCGACGTTCGAAGAATTGAGCGTAACTTTTGCTCACGGGGTCCGTTTTCGGCCCATAAGTACTTTCTGGAAATGTCACGACCGTTTTGAATAGAACTCACAACTTCGTCGTGACGTATGAGGGATTTCGGCCATTTTTCGAAAGAATTAGCACTTGCATAATTGGAGCGCTTGGATTGTCGACGTTCGAAGAATTGAGCGTAACTTTTGCACACGGTGTCCGTTTTCGTCGCATAAGTACTTTTTGGAAATGTAGCGACCGTTTTGGATTGAACTCACCACTTCATCGTGACGTATGAGGGAATTCGGCCATTTTTCAAAAGAATGAGCACTTGCATATTTGGAACGCTTGGAGAGTCGGCGTACGAAGAATTGAGCGTAACTTTTGCACACGGTGTCCGTTTTCGTCGCATAAGTACTTTTTGGAAATGTAGCGACCGTTTTGGATAGAACTCGCTACTTCGTCGTGACGTACGAGGGATTTCGGCCATTTTTTGACAGAATTAGCACCTGCATAATTGGAGCACTTGGATTGTCGATGTTCGAAGAATTGAGCGTAACTTTTGCTCAGGGGGTCCGTTTTCGGCCCATAAGTACTTTTTGGAAATGTAGCGA
>NW_019262202.1:0-1007 GCF_002742605.1 Olea europaea var. sylvestris | reverse complement strand
TTGCGGCTGTGTCGGAATGGGCTAAAATTTGGCAGGTTGATCGGAAATTAAAATCGCGCGGGGGGCAATTTCGTCATTTTTCGTGACGGTGTTGGAATGGGCTAAAATTTGAAAGGTTGATCGAAAACAATAACTGCGCCGGGTGCAACTTCGTCATTTTTTACGACGGTGACGGAATGGTCTAAAATTTGACTGGTTAATCGGAAACAAAAACCACGCCAGGGGCAATTTAGTCATTTTTCGCGACTATTTCGGAATGTGCTGAAATTTGGCAGGTTGATCGAAAATAAAAATCGCGCGAGGGCAATTTCATCGTGACTGTGCTGGAATGGGCTGAAATTTGGCGGTTGATCGGAAATAAAAATCGCGCCGGGGGCAATTTCGTCATTTTTTGCGACTGTGTCGGAATGGGCTCAAATTTGACTTTTTTTCGCGACAGTGTCGGAATGGGCTCAAATTTGACAGGTTGATCGGGAACAAAAATCGCGCCAGGCAAATTTCGTCATTTTTCGCGACTGTGTCGAAATGGACTCTAATTTGACAGGTTGAGCGGAAACAAATACCGTGCCGGGTGCAATTTCGTCATTTTTCGTGACTGTGTCGGAATAAGCTAAATTTTGACTAGTTGATCGGAAACAAAAATCGCGCCGGGGGCAATTTCGTCTTTTTTCGCGACTGTGTCGGAATGAGCTAAAATTTGACTGGTTGATAGGAAACAAAAACCGCGCCGGGGGCAAATTCGTTATTTTTCGCGACTGTGTCGGAATGGGCTCAAATTTGACAGGTTGATCGGGAACAAAAATCGCGTCGTGGGCAATTTCGTCATTTTTTGCGACTGTGCAGGAATGGGCTCAAATTTGACAGGTTGATCGGGAACACAAACCGCGCCGGGGGCAATTTCGTCATTTTTCGCGACGGTGTCGAAATTGGCTAAAATTAGACAGGTTTATGCCAAACAAGAATCGCGCCGGGGGCAATTTCGTCATTTTTGCAATGGTGTCGGAATG
>NW_019262201.1:0-1007 GCF_002742605.1 Olea europaea var. sylvestris | reverse complement strand
AAGGGTCAATTGAATGGGAAAAATGTTTGAAATTTACACTGTCCAGTAGGGCAGTATCACGTGGCAAAGTGTAAACTAAAGTGTACACCATAGTGTACATGCGCAGGGTTCTTACCGATTGAACTTTACTATTTGTACACTAATTTTTTACACGTTTGACACTTGCATGTCGTCAACTGTCAATTGGATGGAAAAACTGTTAGAAATTTAAAATGTCCAACTAGGTAATGTCACGTGGTAAGGTGTAAATTAAAGTATATACCATAGTGTACATTCCAATAAGGTAATGACACGTGGCAAGATGTAAAGTTTACACCATAGTGTACATGCCGTAAGGTTCTTACTGATAGAACTTTGCTATTTGTACACTAATTTTTGACACGTTGTTTGACACTTGCATTGTTGTTAAGTGTCAATTAGATGGAAAAACTGTTTGAAATTTAAACCGTCCAACAAGGCAATGTCACAAGATAAAGTTTCAATTAAAGAGTACACCATAGTGTACAAGTAGCAAAGTTCTTACCAATTGAACTATGTAATTTGTACACTAATTTTGGACACTTCGTTTCACACTTCCATTATAGTCAAGTGTCAATTGGATGGGGGAACTGTTTGAAATTTAAACTATCCAATAGGGTAATGTCACGTGGCGAAGTGTAAATTAAAGAGTACACCATAGTGTACATGTGGTAAGGTCCTTACCGATTGAACTTTGCTATTTGTACGCTGAATTTCGACACTTTGTTTGACACTCGCATTGTTGTGAAGTGTCAATTAGATGGGAAAACTGTTTGAAATTTAAATAGTCCTATGGGGTAATGTCACGTGACAAAGTGTAAACTAAAGTGTACACCGTAGTGTACACGTCGAAATGTTCTTATCGATTGAACTTTGCTATTTGTACACTGATTTTTGACACGTTGCTTGACACTTGCATTGTTGTCAAGTGTCAATTAAATGGGAAAACTGTTTGAAATTTAAACTATCCAGCTGGGTAGTGTCACGTG
>NW_019262200.1:0-1007 GCF_002742605.1 Olea europaea var. sylvestris | reverse complement strand
ATGTAGCTAGCACAACTATAGTTGAGAAACTAGGACTAGCATTGTTAAGACACCCTAGGCCTTATAAGTTACAATGGTTGAATCATAGTGGGGAAGTTAAGGTGAATCGAAGGGTCTTAATTAATTTTTCGACTGGAAGTTATAGTGACAAAGTAGTTTGTGATGTGGTGGCTATGCATGTGGGACATATATTGTTAGGAAGACCATGGCAATATGATAGAAGGGTCACACATGATGGGTATAGGAATCGATATAGCTTTGTCAAGGATGGGAAGACTATTACTCTTGCTCCATTAACACCTGCACAAGTTTATGGATATCAACTCAAGCTGAAAAGTGAGGAGGATGAGAGAATAAGAGAGTCTGGAAAAAGGAGAGGCAATAGTGCAACCATCGATAAGAGAGAAAATAGTGAGGTGGCTAAGAGTGGAGAAAAGAGAGAGGAGCCACATGAGGGGAAAGAAAAGGAGTTAGTTGAGAAGAGAGAAAAAGAGTCAGCTGAGCAGAGAGAAAAGCCAAAGGTCAACTTCTATGCAAAGGAGAGTGAGTTGAAAAAGGCTATGAGTGAAAGTAGACAAAAGATATTGTTAGTGTACAAGGAGTCCCTCCTCAATCTTGAGGATTCTAACACATCCCTCCCTAGTTTGGTTAAATCTTTATTGCAGGAGTTCGACGATGTGTTTCCCGAGGAGATGCCAAGTGGATTGCCACCAATTAGAGGCATCGAGCACCAGATTGACTTTGTACCTGGAGCTGTCATACCTAATCGACCAGCTTACCGAAGCAATCCCGAGGAGACGAAGGAGCTTCAAAAGCAAGTGGAGGAGTTGATGAGCAAAGTTTATGTCAGGGAGAGCATGAGTCCATGTGCTGTACCTGTTTTGTTGGTAACTAAGAAGGATGGGACTTGGAGAATGTGCTTGAATTGCCGAGCTATCAACAATATCACGGTAAAGTATCGTCACCTAATACCTAGGTTAGATGATATGCTTGATAAGTTGCATGGG
>NW_019262199.1:0-1007 GCF_002742605.1 Olea europaea var. sylvestris | reverse complement strand
CCCTATTTTGTGTCGTTTAGGGAGGCCGTCAGTGTAAATATTATGCTCTAAATCTAATCAACTTTGAATATAAACACTTAACAGATGATTGATACAATTTTATGGAAGATTTATTGCTTAATTAATATTCAATTAAATTAAATAACAGAGTTCGTAGATTTAAATGTTAGTGATTTGTTAATTACAAGGAGTTTGTGATTGTAATATACAAATTACATATAATTGAATATTAAATCACCTGTGGTCATCAGTTAAAACGAGATACAAATATTGTTATTACTGATAGACCATTACGTATAATATTTTTTATTATAAAGTAAGTGACTGATCTCACAAGCTAAAAGTGTGGTGACATTTAAATAAACATGTGAATGTTTTATTATAGAACAAAATATTGGAGACCAGAAGAAAATTTCAAGTAGATATCTATTTAAGTGTTAGTGGTTAATCTCTAATGTATGCTAGTGGAATTGGTCCGTTGACTTGATGTTATCATAATACCTTATATGAGGGCAGTCATATTTTAGTGATGTTGGATGTTACTTTATCAAGAGCCGTTAATATGATATCGTTCAAATATGTCAAGAATTATATGAATGTTGTGAATGATCAATAGAGGATTCGCCATTCTTAGGTGATGAGGATTATAATCTATATTTCATTTAGTTAAGTTAATAATAAAATCTTTGGCCAATATATATTCATAAGTCAAAAATGAGTTTTTGATTTGTATTGACTTAATAATGGAATGAAAGATATGATCAATAATTGAGATTAACACTTATTCGTATCTCGTAATTGATCGAATTATATTGACGAAAGGATTATAGTTTCATGGTAAACGAACAAGTTTGATTTTGTTATACCGTGTGACACTTCCCGTTACATGTATTATCCTGGCACATTGCTAGATGTCAATTTGGAACGACGAATATGAATTGGTGATAAATTAAAACGGGTATTTTAATTTATTGATTTTGATTAGATCAAAATCATAATCCACGTCA
>NW_019262198.1:0-1007 GCF_002742605.1 Olea europaea var. sylvestris | reverse complement strand
AAATTAATTATTCGGAGGCTTAAACGGAGGAATTTGGCTAAAATCCCGTGATCCCGGGTCTGTGCCTCGAGACCAATTTCTGATGCCATTTCCAATCAACCTGCTAAATTTCGGCCCATTCCGACACCGTCGCGACAAATGATGAAATTGCCCCTTGTGCAGTTTTGCGTTGTTAATTTTCTGTCCAACACATTTTCAACCTGACATAATTAAAAACGGAAATTAATTATTCGGAGGCCTAAATGAAGGAATACGTCTAAAATCCTGTGTTCCCGGGTCTGTAGCCCGAGTCCAATTTCTCGAGTCAATTCCAATCAACCTGACAAATTTCGGCCCATTCCGACACCGTCGCGACAAATGACGAAATTGCCCGTGGTGCGATTTTGCGTTGTTAATTTTCTGTCCAACACATTTTCAACCTGACATAATTAAAACGGAAATTAATTATTCGGAGGCCTAAAGGAAGGAATATAGCTAAAATCCTGTGTTCCCAGGTCTATAGGCCGAGTCCAATTTCTCGGGTCGTTTCCAATCAACCTGACAAATTTCGGCCCTTTCCGACACCGTCGCGACAAATGACGAAATTGCCCCTTGTGCAGTTTTGCGTTGTTAATTTTCTGTTCAACACATCTTCAACCTGACATAATTAAAACGGAAAATAATTATTCGGAGGCCTAAAGGAAGGAATATAGCTAAAATCCTGTGTTCCCAGGTCTATAGGCCGAGTCCAATTTCTCGGGTCGTTTCCAATCAACCTGACAAATTTCGGCCCTTTCCGACACCGTCGCGACAAATGACGAAATTGCCCCTTGTGCAGTTTTGCGTTGTTAATTTTCTGTTCAACACATCTTCAACCTGACATAATTAAAACGGAAATTAATTATTCGGAGGCCTAAAGGAAGGAATATAGCTAAAATCCTGTGTTCCCAGGTCTATAGGCCGAGTCCAATTTCTCGGGTCGTTTCCAATCAACCTGACAAATTTCGGCCCATTCCGACACCGTCGCG